>NC_053028.1:614653471-614701874 GCF_003073215.2 Triticum urartu
ATCACCATAATATCACCTTGTACCAAATGGACATTAAAAGTGCTTTTCTAAATGGTGAAATAGAGGAGGAAGTTTATGTCAAACAACCTCCCGGCTTTATCAATCCTAAGAAACCAAATCATGTTTACAAACTTCACAAAGCTCTTTATGGTCTTAAACAAGCTCCTAGAGCATGGTATAAATGCTTGACCAAGTTCCTTATTACAAGTGGTTTTGAAATTGGTAAAATTGATTCTACTCTTTTTACTAAAAGGGTTAATGGAGAACTATTTGTATGCCAAATTTATGTTGATGATATCATATTTGGTTCAACTAACCCTCTCTTTAGTGAAAAGTTTGGAAATCTAATGTCAGAGAAGTTTGAGATGTCTATGATGATGAACTCAAATTCTTTCTCGGTTTGCAAATCAAGCAAACTAAGGAAGGTACATTTGTCTCTCAAACAAAGTACACCAAGGAATTATTCAAGAAGTTCAATATGCAAGAATGCAAAGGTATGTCTACACCCATGCCTACTAGTGGACATAATAATTTGACCAAAGATGGTGAACCGGTTGATCAAAAGGTTTATCGCTCTATGATTGGTTCATTGTTATACCTATGTGCTTCACGTCCCGATATTATGCTAAGTGTGTGCATGTGTGCACGATATCAAGCTGCTCCTAAAGAATGTCATCTTAAGGCTGTGAAAAGGATAGTGAGATATTTAATCCATACACCAAATTTTGGCATTTGGTATCCTAAGAGGTCTTCTTTTGATCTTGTTGGCTATTCCGACTCGGATTATGCCGGAGACAAGGTTGATAGAAAGTCCACTTCGGGTACTTGTCAATTTCTTGGTACATCTCTTGTGTCTTGGTCTTCCAAGAAACAAAACTCGGTATCCTTATCCACCGCCGAAGCGGAATACATTGCCGCTAGTTCATGTTGTGCTCAATTACTTTGGATGACCCAAACTCTTAAAGATTATGGGATTTATGTGAAAAATGTTCCACTTCTTTGTGACAATGAAAGTGCTATCAAAATTGGTCATAATCCTGTACAACATTCTCGAACTAAGCACATTGAAGTTCGTCATCATTTCATTCGAGATCATGTTGCTAAGGGTGACATTAACCTTAAGCACGTTCGCACCGATAAGCAATTAGCGGATATATTTACTAAACCACTTGATGAGAAAGTGTTTTGCAGGTTGAGAGGAGAATTGAAAATCATTGATGCTTCGAACTTGGAGTAGAAACTCCATTGGACACATGCAAGACATGAGCTTATGACTAATCCATGATATATCTCTTATGATAACTATCTTATGTCTTGGATATATTTGCACCTTGCATGTTGTCTAACCCATGTAGGTGCTTGGTTGAATCTAATTCCATGAGATTGCGACTCACTCGCATCTTGAGCAATCTCTACATCACCAAGACTCTACACAATGGTGGTTGAAGACAAGGAAGCACAAAACCATTCAAACATATCCTTTGACAAATTCTATGTTGAGCTTCATGATTGTCATTTTTGGATACACAAGTGCTCTTCCTTGCAAGAACTAACCCATGTAGGTAGATGAACTCAAACTCCAAGTGGTGCTCCCAACTCTTGATGAGCTACATCAACCTTGAGCACCCACACAAGTTCAACTACATGAGCAAGAACCACACCACCACCCAAGGTATGTTATTCCATCTTAGAGAAGCTTTACTCCAAGACATGAGTCAAAGCAACTCAACAAGATGTGAATACATCAAGATGCTTAAACGAAAAATGGTAACCCCATTTTGAGCTTAAACGATGAGTATGACCTATGATCAAGTGTTCTCACTTGACTCTTAAGTCAATATACTCTAACATAGGTGACTATGTCACCACCCAACTCTAGATGAAGTTCTCTTGTGTTCTTTCTTTGTGTTATTGCATTTGTCTCATGCATGTTTATTTTCTTTCTCTTTTTCAAAAAAAAACTTCATCTAGATCTTTCAGTTTCTTCTCTTTTCTTTTTGTTTTTGTTCTGCATTTTCTGCATTCAATTCCTTGAAAATCCTTCGGGTAATTCATTGCAAATCTTTGTGAGATCCTACATGTCTAGTGAGCTGAGGTGACAAGTGTTTTTCTCTGTGTAAACTCGGTTTCACCGACTTGCAGTTTTCGGTCCAACCGAATCGTTTTGGTACCACCGAAATATGCCACTCGGTGCCACCGACTTTGCAATCAGAAAAACAGTTTGCCACTTGTTCTACATTTCTTCTGATCCAGCTCCACTCAATGAATCGTGTCCTCTACAAGCATCACAATTTTATCCTCTAATTTGTGCTGAATCTCAAGGACCAAACCTATTCGACGGATTCCAGGAAAAACCTTCTTGGTAATTGATGTCAAAGGGGGTGAAAGAGATCACATCAAAGCTCAAGGGGGAGAGAAAGTCTCAAGGATCCCAGATGTTGTTAAGGGGGAGAGAGAGATTTCCCAGATGTTATTAAGGGGGAGAGAGAGATTTCCAGGGAGAGAAAATACTCAAGGATCCCAGATGCTTGATGTTCAAGAGGAGAGATGTCACATGTCTTTTTGGGGGAAAGACATGTATTTGCATTAAGTTCTATCCATTTGTATCTTTCAGCTCTGATTTTTTGTTCCCTATCTTCTCCCAATATCCCATGTAAGATTCAGGGGGAGCAAGACACCTAAGGGAAAGAAATCAGTCAAATTCATTGCATATCTTTATTCTTGGGGACATGTTGAATCCAATGCGGTACCTTGTACTCACTCTCTACATGTCATCCCAGTCTTGGTATTCTTGTGGTTTCTTTTGTTTGCTCTGGCTAGTGGATGTACCTGTGTTATCTAACTTTGTTTGTGCAGGATCATTCCATCCTAAGCCAACTCAAGACCACAAGGTAAGTATATGCATCAAAATCATGAGCATGAGGAGTTCTTGCTTATGTACATACTGTTTGCAAGAAGGACTCATGAGCATGAAGGTATGAAGGTATTTTCCTTGATAATCTTTTACTCTGATGCATATGGCCAAGATGCATGTAACACATTGCCTACTCTGTCATGGTTATGCTCTCACATGCCTCTATATTTCATATTTACATGAGTGCATACATGTAGGGGGAGCCTATGCTTGTTACATGTCCTTCCAAAGCTTTACTTGCTGTTCTTTATATCTTTATCTAAAGCTTTGATGTATGTTGCCATCAATTACCAAAAAGGGGGAGATTGAAAGCACAAGTGCTCCCTAGGTGGTTTTGATAATTGATGACAACATATCTCTTGTTGGACTAACATTTCTATTTAGCATGTTTTAGATAAGTTCAACAATGGAGTGGCATGGACTAAAGGTTGTGGGAACTCCTTCAAGATGCTAAGGACAAAGGATTGGCTAAAGCTTAAAGCTCAAGACCCTTCATTTTACATTTTAGTGATCCAAGATCACATTGAGTCCATAGGAAAAGCCAATACTATCAAGGAGGGATGAGGTGTTGCTTAATGAGCCTCTTGCTTCATGTGCTTAATGATATGCTCCAAAATCCTCAACTACTTTCCCACTTCCACATATGACCTAAAACCCAAAGCCAAACTCGGACCTACCGATTCTTCCTATCCGGCGCCACCGAGTTTCACTTGTCATAAGCCACTGCCAAACCCTAATCAGTTCGGTCTCACCGATGGGATCTCGGTCTCACCGAGATGGGCTTGCAAACTCTCTGTTACCCACTGCAATATTCTCGGTCCCACCGAGATATGCAATCGGTCCCACCGAGTTTGCTTGGCCAAATCTCAGTTTCACTTATTACCCAAATCGGTCCCACCGAGTTTGAGTAATCGGTCAAACCGAGTTTTGGATTTACCCTAACCCTAGCACATCGGTCCCACCGAGTTGATCCAGTCGGTCCCACCGAAATCTCTAACGGTCACTAGGTTTACCTTTTCGGTCCGACCGAGTTTGTTGATTCGGTCCCACCGAGATTGGAAAACTGTGTGTAACGGTTGGACTTTGTGTGGAGGCTATATATACCCCTCCACCTCCTCTTCATTCGTAGAGAGAGCCATCAGACTAAGCCTATACTTCCAGCATCCTATTTCTGAGAGAGAACTACCTACTCATGTGTTGAGGCCAAGATATTCCATTCCTACCATATGAATCTTGATCTCTAGCCTTCCCCAAGTTGCTTTCCACTCAAACCCTCTTGATCTCTAGCCTTCCCCAAGTTGCTTTCCACTCAAACCCTCTTTCCATCAGATCCAAATCCTATGAGAGAGAGTTGAGTGTTGGGGAGACTATCATTTGAAGCACAAGAGCAAGGAGTTCATTACCTACACACCATTTGTTACTTCTTGGAGAGTGGTGTCTCCTAGATTGGCTAGGTGTCACTTGGGAGCCTCCGACAAGATTGTGGAGTTGAACCAAGGAGTTTGTAAGGGCAAGGAGATCGCCTACTTCGTGAAGATCTACCGCTAGTGAGGCAAGTCCTTCGTGGGCGATGGCCATGGTGGGATAGACAAGGTTGCCTCTTCGTGGACCCTTTGTGGGTGGTTGTTCTTCGTGGACCCTTCGTGGGTGGAGCCCTCCGTGGACTCGCACAACCGTTACCCTTCGTGGGTTGAAGTCTCCATCAACATGGATGTAGGATAGCACCACCTATCCGAACCACGGGAAAAACATCCGTGTCTCCAATTGCGTTTGAATTCTCCAAACCCTTCCCCTTACATTCTTGCAAGTTGCATGCTTTACATTCCGCTGCTCATATACTCTTTGCATGCTTTCTTGATATGTATTGTGTATGTTGAAATTGTGCCCAAAACTCCACTTAAACCGAAAAAGCTTAAAAATTGCAACTTTAGCATTAAGTGTCTAATCACCCCCCCTCTAGACACATCTACTTCTAGATCCTACAGTCGGCCTGCGCCTCCCGGAACTGCTCCTGACGCATCTGACTCACACTGTCCATATATTGGGCACGGGCCTCACTGATGGTCATGGTGCAATGCACCGGCGAGGATGGCGCGGAGGAGGGGGTTGGCGCCGGATCGTCGACTTCCATGTTCTCCATTGGGACGTCGTCGTCCTCCGGCTACCTGCCGACCAGCCGGTCGGCAGCAATGGCTGCCATCTCCTTGTGGTCCGTCGTCCACCCGTCCTGAAGAGCGCTGGAGCGCGAGGAAGCCATTGTGGGCAGTAGTGATGTGGACAGGAGAAAGGGAACGGATGTGGATGACTGCGGCTATGGCCGGCGCAGCAGTTTATATAGCAATGGTGGGCGGGCGGAGGGACGAACGTGTGGCGCCGGAGTAGCCACCTCGGCAACCGCGTATCATTAATGTGGGCGGCATATGGACGGACGGACGTCACTTGTGTCGTTTGAAGGCGGAGCAATCGCCTGCACCGGGAAGCGGGACGGGCGGCGCTGACTATTTCGGGCGGAAAGCGCGCGCGGGCGAGGAGATGACTTTACTTGGAGAGGATGACAATGGGGACCCAGCAGGTCCATAGCCTCACATACGCAAGTGTCTCCTTATTATATATATATGTGTGTGTGTGTGTGTGTGTGTGTGTGTGTGTATAAAACTATACTCCCTCCGTCTAGGTGAATAAGTCGTATTAGAAGGTGCATCACGACCTAGGTGCAAGGAGATTGGTGGAAAAGAAGAATATTTCTCTCTTCTAAACACAACATTTAATCACAACAGTTAAGAGTATGCCTTATTAGCTACCCATGCAGGCCATCGTAATTCATAGCATGCAAAGCGCTTTTATTTCTTGCCTAATAACCGCATGGACGTGCTGCATGCATTGGTCCTTGCCCGTGCAAAAAAAAGGGAGGAAAGGGGTTTCCTCGGGAGACAACGAGGCAGAGGTGGAAGCGCTCGCTGGAGTAATTTATTTTGCTTCCCCCTGGTTTCCTAACATCACGGTCCCACACCATTGTCAACCTATGTAGTAGTCAATAAACGAGAGAATTGCACAAGAAGCGGCCAACAGCTGGGACCAAGCAGCTCGAGCAGTATTTGTGTTTTTCAAGTGTGAGCACTTCAGAGTTTTTCGATGTTTAGCCCAGATATTAATTTTTCTCCTCTGAACAACAACGAAAACATCGCTGCAGGTATTAGCTGGGCGGGCTGTGGCCCGTCTAGCCCAGGCCAGATATTCAGTCTAGATATTATTTTTTTCAAGCTGAAAATGGCTAGCCCAGTTATACTTTTTTTAGGAATACCCAGGCAAGGTCAAGTTGTTATTCTCCGCCCGCTGGGCTGCAAATCTTTCCTAGGAGGGATGCATTAGGCTTAACAAGAAAATGAGCTTTAAGAAATAATAAATGGGATGTAATTATAAAAACTGGGCAGTAACTATAAAAAAATGCACCAAACACGTGATTACTTTATAAAATATTATTTTTGGATATTGAAAATTTTTAATTTCATTAATTATTGCGAGCGCAATGTTTCGTTGGATTTTTACGTAATATAAATTTATAGTGAAATTGTATTTAATCTGACTAGAAATTTCGGGATAAAAATATTTCGGATCCCATCAAAATGTGAGAAATTTTATTGAATTCTGTTTTGAACGGTTGGTTGAAATGGGTTGTACTTTTAACAAACTGTAAATGGGTTGTGGTAAATTCCATTAGAATTCAAAAATGGGCTACACATTCTTACAAATCTCAAATGGGGCTATAAGTTCTCTGCCACACACTTCTGGCCTTACTAAGTTGACGCGTCCCCTAAAAAAACAGAGTTGACGCGTATGCAAGGCTTTGTCTACTTATAGTCAATACACGGTTCTAGCAGCAGTGGCCGTTGGATGTCCATCCAACGGATGCCGTGCTTCTTTTTCAATATCGGATATTCTAGCTTCACCCGCCCAAAAAATGATTCCTCCCCCTGACATCTGGGGTGCACCGTTTCGGAAGCTGACCTATGGGCTTACTAAGTTGACGTACCAAGGGCTTTGTCAACTTGTCAATATAAACGATTCTAGCTGCAGTGACCGTACGATGTCCATCCAACGGCCGTAGTGCTTCTTCAACCTCTGGTCTTCTTGCACCAGCCGCCCAAAGCAGCGCCGGTCGTGCCGCCTGCTCCTGCCTCCCGTGGCCGGCTGTGCTGCCACGGAGGCCTCACCACCCCTACTATTCCCACCGCTGGCCAGGCCCTACGGCGACGGCAGCCTCACACCGCAGCCGAACGAGTGAACCCTCATACTCCTCTCCGCGTGGGCATCCACTACCGCGTCTTCACCGGTTCCGCGTCGTCCCCTTCCTAGGCCTCGCTGTCGGCAACGTGGTCAAGGAACGACTTCCATCGGACGTGGACTGTACGTGGAGAGGCTGACAGCTGGGTCCACGGCGGCAGCAAGGAAGTGCCTCCTTATTACGCGGAAAATAATGATTCCTCCACCTGACAGCAGGGACCCACCGGACGGGCCACCGTATTTCGCGAAAAAAATGTTTCCCCCCTGACAGCTGGGACCCACCAGCTACACCTTCGCACGCAAGGAAGTGCGTCCGGGCAAAAAAAATGATTCGCCTCCCTGACTGCTGGGACCCACCAGCTACATCTTCGCACGCAAGGAAGTGCGTCCGGGCAAAAAAACAAAACGATTCGCCCCCCTGACTGCTGGGACCCACCAGCTACATCTTCGCAGGCAAGGAAGTGCCTGACAGTCGGGACCCACCTGGTCGAAGCGTACGTAGCATTGTCATTCTGGTCGCGAACGTGTACGTACATATATACTGGTCGATGTAGAGGCGCGCACGTGTCGTAGTAGAGGCGCGTACATGTCGTAGTAGAGGCGCGCACGTAGTATGTACACGTACGTACAGCGGTTAGGGTGCAAGAAAGAAAATATGGCCACGTATGTGTACATACGGGCGGGGTCTCGAACGCCTACTTGTGCATACGTACGGCCAGGGCTCGTGTACATGGCTGGGTCAGAACGGAGAAACAGCGTCGTCATCGTGTTCATGGGGAGGCAACAGAATGCGTCGTGTTCATCGGGAGGGCTTGGACGGAAGAGGCGATGGAAACGAGGCCTGGCGTACCGCACAACGGAGGAAACAGACCTCCTACGGTCGAAACGGGGGTCCTGTTGATCGGGAGGGGTGTGGCGTACCGCAAAACGGAGGAAACGGACCTCCTACGGTTGAAATGGGGGTCCTGTTGATCGAGGAGGGGTGTGGCGTACCGCAAAACAGAGGAAATGGACCTCCCACCGTCGACCCCTCCAGCCTCCACGAGCTACTGTTCATCCACCGTCGACCCCTCCAGCCTCCACGAGCTACTGTTCATCCACCGTCGACCTCCTCCAGCCTCCACCTGCGACTGTTCATCCACGGGCTCCTGTTCATCCAGCCTCCACCGCGCGCTACTCCACCGGCTACTGTTCAACCAGCCCTCTCCACGGGCTCCTGTTCAACCACCCCTCCATGGGCTACTGTTTATCCTGCCCTCCACCGTCTACTGTTCATCCTGCCCTCCACGGGGTCCTGTTCATCCAGCCCCAACCGACTCGATCGATCGGGGTCCTGTTCATCCAGAGGCAACACCACGGGGTCCTGTTCATCCACCCCCACCGGGAACTGTTCATCCACCCCCCGGCAACGCTCACTGTTCATCCAGAGGCAGCATCGATCGGCTTCAGTTAGCAGCAGTAGCGAAGGAATCACTCGATCGGGTTCAGTTAACAGCCATCGATCGATCGCTCGGGTTCAGTAACGCGTAGCCTGCAGTGCAATCGCTCGGGTTCAGTTAGAGCCCAACGCCTCGCTCGGGTTCAGTTAGAGCCAACGCCTCGCACACACGCGCGTACGTGTATGAGAGAAACGCGCATCGCTCGGCCCCCGACCTCCCACCGTAACCGGGAACTCCCTGAAATTTTTCTCCCCCTCGCTTCTACCACGGTTTTTTCCGTCATGGACGGCCCAAAGAATGTCATGCAGCTGCGTCTCCGGCCCGCCCAGGACGAAAAGCCCATTTTCTGTCATGATTTTTTGTCATAGAAGTAGGAGCCCACCACATCTATGATGCTCCCGGGTTTTGTCACAATTATCGTCATAGAAGTGTCATATGTATGACAGAAAAAAATTCGTTCGGCCTAAAATGTCACGGATATGTCTTTTTTTGTAGTGTTGCTCACGAAGACCTAGGGCATTTGAGGAAGCCCATTGTTGGAATATACAATCCAAGTTCTATAATGAAAAATTCCCACTGGTATATGAAAGTGACAAAACAAGAGACTCTCTATCATGAAGATTATGGTGCTACTTTGAAGCACAAGTGTGGTAAAATGATAGTAACATTGTTCCTCTCTCTTTTTCTCTTTTTTTGGGCCTTCCTCTTTTTTTATGGCATTTCTCCTTTTTTTATTCCTCACTTGGGACAATGCTCTAGAAAATGATGATCATCACACTTCTATTTATTTACAACTCAATGATTACAACTCGATACTAGAACAAAGTATGACTCTATATGAATGCCTCCGATGGTGTACCGGGATATGCAATGAACCAAGAGTGACATGTATGAAAGAATTATGAATGATGGCTTTGCCACAAATACTATGTCAACTACATGATCATGCAAAGCAATATGACAATGATGAACGTGTCATGATAAACGGAACGGTGGAAAGTTGCATGGCAATATATCTCGGAATGGCTATGGAAATGCCATAATAGGTAGGTATGGTGGCTGTTCTGAGGAAGATATAAGGAGGTTTATGTGTGAAAGAGCGTATCATATCACGGGTTTTGGATGCACCGGCGAAGTTTGTACCAACTCTCAATGTGAGAAAGGGCAATGCACGGTACCGAAGAGGCTAGCAATGATGGAAAGGTGAGAGTGCGTATAATCCATGGACTCTACATTAGTCATAAAGAACTCACATACTTATTGCAAAAATCTACAAGTCATCAAAAACCAAGCACTACGCGCATGCTCCTAGGGGGATACATTGGTAGGAAAAGACCATCGCTCGTCCCCGACCGCCACTCATAAGGAGGACAATCAAAGAACACCTCATGTTTCAAATTTGTTACATAGCGTTTACCATACGTGCATGCTACGGGACTTGCAAACTTCAACACAAGTATTTCTCAAATTCACAACTACTCAACTAGCACAACTTTGATATCACTACCTCCATGTCTCAAAACAATCATCAAGCATCAAACTTCTCTTAGTATTCAGCACACTCATAAGAAAGTTTTTACTAGTCTTGAATATCTAGCATATTAGGATTATTTAAGAAAATTACCATGCTGTTTAAGAATCTCAAAATAATCTAAGTGAAGCATGATAGAATAATAGTTTCTATAAAACAAAACCACCACCGTGCTCTAAAAGATATAAGTGAAGTACTAGAGCAAAAACTATATAACTCAAAAGATATAAGTGAAGCACATAGAGTATTCTAATAATTTCCGAATCATGTGTGTCTCTCTCAAAAGGTGTGTATAGAAAAGATGATTGTGGTAAACTAAAAAGCAAAGACTCAAATCATACAAGACGCTCCAAGCAAAACACATATCATGTGGTGAATAAAAATATAGCTCCAAGTAAAGTTACCGATGGAAGTAGACGAAAGAGGGGATGCCTTCCGGGGCATCCCCAAGCTTTGGCTTTTAGGTGTCCTTAGATTATCTTGGGGTGCCATGGGCATCCCCAAACTTAGGCTCTTGCCACTCCTTGTTCCATAATCCATCAAATCTTTTACTCAAAACTTGAAAACTTCACAACAAAAAACTTAACAGAAAATCTCGTGAGCTCCGTTAGCGAAAGAAAACAAAAGACCACTTCAAGGTATTGTAATGAACTCATTCTTTATTTATATTGGTGTTAAAACTACTGCATTCCAACTTCTCTATGGTTTATAAACTATTTTACTAGCCATAGATTCATCAAAATAAGCAAACAACACACGAAAAACAGAATCTGTTAAAAACAGAACAATCTGTAGTAATCTATAACTAACGCAAACTTCTGGAACTCCAAAAATTCAGCCAAAATAGGAAGACCTAGACAATTTGTTTATTGATCAGCAACAATTGGAATCAATTTTTTATCACGTTCTGGTGATTTTTAACAATTATTTTCGTGAACAGAAAGTTTCTGCAATTTTCAGCAAGATCAAATAACTATCATCCAAGAAGATCCTATAGGTTTAACTTGGCACAAACACTAATTAAAACATAAAAACACATCTAACCAAAAGCTAGATCAAAGATTTATTCCTAAACAAAAGCAAAAAGAAAAAAACTAAAAATAAATTTGGGTTGCCTCCCGACAAGCGCTATCGTTTAACACCCCTAGCTAGGCATAAAAGCAAGGATAGATCTAGGTATTGTCATCTTTGGTAGGCAATCCATAAGTGGCTCTCATAATAGATTCATATGGTAATTTTATTTTCTTTCTAGGGAAGTGTTCCAAGCCTTTCCTTAACGGATATTGGAATCTAATATTTCCTTCCTTCATATCAATAATTGCACCAATCGTTCTAAGGAAAAGTCTACCAAGAATAATAGGACATGAAGGATTGCAATCTATATCAAGAACAATAAAATCTACGGGCACAGAATTCTTATTTGCAACAATAAGAACATCATTAATTCTTCCCATAGGTTTCTTAATAGTGGAATCCGCAAGGTGCAAGTTTAGAGAGCAATCATCAAAATCACGAAAACCTAGCAAATCGCACAAAGTCTTTGGAATCGTGGAAACACTAGCACCCAAATCACACAAAGCATATCATTCATGATCTTTAATTTTAATTTTAATAGTAGGTTCCCACTCATCATAGAGTTTTCTAGGGATAGAAACTTCCAACTCAAGTTTTCTTCATAAGATTGCATTAAAGCATCAACGATATGTTTAGTAAAGGCTTTATTTTGACTATAAGCATGAGGAGAATTTAGCACGGATTGCAACAAGGAAATACAATCTATCAAAGAGCAATTATCATAATTAAATTCCTTGAAATCCAATAGTGGGTTCATTAATATCTGATGTTTTGATCTCTTCAATCCCACTTTTATCAATTTTAGCATCAAGATCTAAAAAATCCGAATTTTTGGAACGCCTTCTAGGTAAAGTGGATCATATTCAGTCCCATCATTATCAAGATTCATATTTCAAAACAAAGATTTAATAGGGGATACATCAATAACTTTTAGATCTTCATCTTTATTTTCAAAGTTTTCCGGCTTAGCGACCATCTTATTAACTAAGGTGGCCTACTTATCCGAAATTTCAGCTATTAACTTCTCAAGATGAGAAATTTGGGATCTCAAACCATCAAATTCCTTAGACATATCATCGAGCTCTTTTTCATATAACTCATAAAGCTTTGTTGTTCCTTAAGCTCGTTTCTAAAGAAATTGTTGTGTTCAAATTGTAAGATCATGAAACTCCTAACGTTGCTTTCAATCTCTTCTACCTTTTAAGGTGAGGATCACCAAATCTTGGTAGAGCCATCGAGACAAACACGCAATCCAACACACGAGCAAACAAGAAGCAAGCGAAAAAGAAGTGAACGGAAAAGAGAGAGGGCGAATAAAACGGCAAGGGTGAAGTGGGGGAGAGAAAAACGAGAGGCAAATGGCAAATAATGTAATGCAGGAGATAAGGGTTTGTGATGGGTACTTGGTATGTTGACTTTTGCGTAGACTCCCCGGCAACGGCGCCAGAAATCCTTCTTGCTACCTCTTGAGCACTGCGTTGGTTTTCCCTTGAAGAGGAAAGGGTGATGCAGTGAAGTAGCGTAAGTATTTCCCTCAGTTTTTGAGAACCAAGGTATCAATCCAGTAGGAGGCCACGCACGAGTCCCTCGCACCTACACAAACAAATAAATCCTCGCAACCAACGCGATAAGGGGTTGTCAATCCCTACACGGTCACTTACGAGAGTGAGATCTGATAGATATGATAAGATAACATTTTTGGTATTTTGATGATAAAGATGCAAAGTAAAGAAAGTAAAATAAAAACGGCTTCAGAAATAACTTGTTGTCGGGAGATTAATATGATGGAAAATAGACCCGGGGGCCATAGGTTTCACTAGTGGCTTCTCTCAAGAGCATAAGTATTACGGTGGGTGAACAAATTATTGTTGAGCAATTGATAGAATTGAGCATAGTTATGAGAAGTTCTAGGTATGATCATGTATATAGGCATCACGTCCGAGACAAGTAGACCGACTCATGCCTGCATCTACTACTATTACTCCACACATTGACCGCTATCCAGCATGCATCTAGAGTTTTAAGTTCATAAGAACAGAGTAACGCCTTAAGTAAGATGGCATGATGTAGAGGGATAAACTCATGCAATATGATATAAACCCCATCTTGTTATCCTAGATGGCAACAAGACAATACGTGCCTTGCTGCCCCTACTGTCACTGGAAAGGACACCGCAAGATTGAACCCAAAGCTAAGCACTTCTCCCATTGCAAGAAAGATCAATCTAGTAGGCCAAACCAAACTGATAATTCGAAGAGACTTGCAAAGATAACCAATCATACATAAAGAATTCAGAGAAGATTCACTTCATAGATAAACTTGGTCATAAACCCACAATTCATCGGTCTCAACAAACACACCGCAAAAAAAGATTACATCGAATAGATCTCCACAAGAGAGGGGGAGAACATTGTATTGAGATCCAAAAAGAGAGAAGAAGCCATCTAGCTAATAACTATGGACCCGAAGGTCTGAGGTAAACTACTCACACATCATCGGAGAGGCTATGGTGTTGATGTAGAAGCCCTCCGCGATCGATGCCCCCTCCGGAACAGGCTCCAAGATGGGATATCACGGGTACAGAAGGTTACGGCGGTGGAATTAGGTTTTTGGCTCCGTATCTGGTAGTTTGGGGGTACGTAGGTATATATAGGATGAAGGAGTACGTCCGTGGAGCAACAGGGGGCCCACGAGGGTGGAGGGCGCACCCTGGGGGGGTAGGCGCGCCCCCTACCTCGTGCCCTCCTGGTTGATGTCTTGACGTAGGGTCCAAGTCCTCTGGATCACGTTCGTTCCGAAAATCATGTTCCCGAAGGTTTCATTCCGTTTGGACTCCATTTGATATTCTTTTTCTGCGAAACTCTGAAATAGGCAAAAAAAACAGCAATTCTGGGTTGGGCCTCCAGTTAATAGGTTAGTCCCAAAAATAATATAAAAGTGTATGATAAAGCCCAATAATGTCCAAAACAGAATATAATATAGCATGGAACAATAAAAAATTATAGATACGCTGGAGACGTATCATGCACCACATTACCCAACACGCTCGATCCCATTTGGCTGGACACACTTTCCTGGGTCATGCCCGGCCTCGGAAGATCAACACGTCGTAGCCCTACCTAGGCACAACAGAGAGGTCAGCACGCCGGTCTAAATCCTATGGCGCAGGGGTCTGGGCCCATCACCCATTGCACACCTGCACGTTGCGAGGGCGGCCGGAAGCAGACCTAGCCTCCCTAATACAAGAGCAGGTGTTCCAGTCCAATCCGGCGCGCGCCGCTCAGTCGCTGACGTCAAGAAGGCTTCGGCTAATACCACGACGTCGAGTGCCCATAACTGTTCCCGCGTAGTTGGTTAGTGCGTATAGGCCAGTGGCCAAACTCAGATCAAATACCAAAATCTCGTTAAGCGTGTTATTATGAAGTAACCGCGGACACCGACCAGGGCCAGGCCCACCTCTCGCCTAGGTGGTCTCAACCTGCCATGTCGCTCCGCCACAAAGATCCACTCGCGGGTACTCTACTAGCCAACCCGACTTTAGTCACCATAGGTATCATATAATATGTATATAAGTATATACCCGTGATCACCTCCCGAGTGATCACGGCCCGATAGTATAGCATGGCAGACGGACAAGAATGTAGGGCCACAGATGGAATACTAGCATCCTATACTAAGCATGTAGGATTGCAGGTAAAGGTAACAACAGTAGTAGCAAGGACATGCTATGCATCAGGATAGGATAAACGGAAAGCAGTAACATGCTACACTACTCTAATGCAAGCAGTAGAGAGAAGAATAGGCGATATCTGGTGATCAAGGGGGGGGGCTTGCCTAGTTGCTCTGGCAAGGAGGGGTCGTCAACACCGTAGTCGTACTGGGTAGCAGCGGCGTCGGTCTCGGAGTCTAGCGAGAGAAGAGGGGAAAGAAATAATAAATATAATGCAAACATATGCATGACGATGCATGACATGACAATGAGCGTTGCTAGGGGTGCCCAATCGCTGTAGTAGGTGATACCGGTGAAGGGGGGAAACATCCGGGAAAGTATTCCTGGTGTTTCGCGTTTTCGGACAGATGAACCGGAGGGGGAAAGTTGCATGTTCACTATGCTAGGGATTTGTAGCGGACGAACGGGCTACGTATCCGGATTCGTCTCGTCGTTCTGAGCAACTTTCATGTAGAAAGTATTTTCATCCAAGTTATGGATTATTTTATATGATTTTCTAAAGTTTTAATCATTTTCTGATTTTAATTATATATTTAAATCCAACATTATCCAGAACAGTAAACGATGACGCAAGCATGACATCAGAGTGATGTCAGCAAGTCAAATGGTCGGTTGACCAGTCAAACCAGATGGGTGGGTCCAGTGGGACCCACATGTCATTGTCAAGGGCACTAACAGGGGGTTTAAACTAACTAAATGGGTTAATTAGCGGGTGAGGCCCAGTAGTCAGTGAGAGATTAAGTTTTTAATTAACTAATTTAATTAATTAGCAATTTATCTATTTATTTTTATTCGTTTATGGCATGGGGCCCGCATGTCATAGACACAGGGGAGCCACGTTAGTGCTGTTGACTTCGGTCAACGTGGCCAGTTGGGGCCCCTAGGCCCACAGGCAGTGACCAGGTCAGTGCTAGCGCCGGAGTTGCCCCGGCGAGGCAAAACGCGGCAGCGCAGCTCGGGAGGTGGCCGAAAATCCGCGGTGGTGGTCCGTTCGCCGTGCTTTTGGTCACGTTCGAAAGCTGCAACCGGGCCGCATCACGTGGGGGTGGTGACGACGCCGGAGACGCACTAGAGCGGCGTCAGCGAGCAAAGAGGCGGATGCCTGAGTTTGGCCGTGAGAGGGAACGACGATGCGGCGCGTCAGCAAGCTCTCTATAAGGCCAGGAGGCCTCTACGTGTGCGTACGAGCACAACGGGCACGAGCCCGAGACTAAAAGGTCACCGGACGGTTGCCGACGACGAGCGCGTGCGGCGACGCGTTCGGGCGCTCAACGAGCTAGGGGCTAGGGGCCACGGGGAAGCGTGTGCGCGGGTGCATTAGGTTCCAGGAAGCACCAGGAACACGATGCCGTGCTCAGGCGAGCACGACGGAGAGCATGGCCACGGCGGCGAGGCGATCCGCGGCGACGGTCTCACGGCAACGGCGACGAGGTAGCTATGGTGCGCGAGGGGCTTATCAAGGAGGAGCAGGAGGCGGAGGAGCTCACCGTGCGGCACGCAAGATGGCCCATGGTGGTTTAGTAGCAGCAGGGGGCATCGCCGGAGTTGGTGAAGAACGACGGCGACCGGAGATGTGGAAGAAGGGGACCGTTGCAGCAACGCCTCCGAGCTCCAGCTACGGCCACCGGTCGACGAGGAAGATGATGGCGGAGACGACGGACATGCTGACGAGGCGAGGCGATGGCTTTGGCCGCGCATTTCACGGCGGCGGGTCCATGGCGGCGTTCGGACGCGGTGGGGAAGGGGAAGCAGCGAGGTGGATCTGAGGGAAGGGGAGGCGCAGGGACCGAGAGGAAGAGCGTGGGTGAGTGGGAGGCGGGATCGAGGAGGCGGGGGCATGGAGGCCTTATCCCCTCCCGGTGTCGGTGCCGGCGAGGCGGTCAGGCGGGGACGCGCCCCTGTTCCTACCCGGGTCGGGGGAACAGGGAAGGGAGACGAGGCAGGGGGCCGGGCCGGCTGTTGGCCAGCTGGGCCAGGCGGGCCTGTGAGCTGGGCCGCCTGGTCCAGTGGGGGGGGTTTCTTTTCCTTTTATTTCATTTTCACTTTTTCTTTTTCTTTTTTTTCTTTTCTGTTTTATTTCATTTTAGAATATTTAGGCACTTTCTAAAAAAATGTTTTCTCCACAATAATTACCAGTGCAATATTTGGCACCCACCGAACATTTTTGTTTCAAGGTTTGAAAACTTTTGTAGTTTGTCATATTTTGAATTGATTTTTGAATCGGTTTTGAACTAACGAAAGATTATCAACAATAATGAAGGTGACGTGGCATCATTAGCAGAGTTTTACTATCACTTAATTATCCGGGCGTTACAAAAGATGTACTCCCTCCATCCCAAAATTCTTGTCTTAGATTTTTCTAGATACGGATGTATCTAACACTAAAACGTAATTAGGTATATCCGTATTTAGACAAATCTAAGACAAGAATTTTGGGACGGATGGAGTAACAATTGCATGATACCACATCTTCCTTGTGTGACATCTTTGACAGTTCATGTCTTTATGCGTGAGTTATATTCTCTTGAGATGGTGTAACACATAGAGCACTGCTACGCATACGACACATAATGGACCAGCAGGACATATGTACTAAATGGGTCGACGCAGGCCTGTTTGGCATTTATGCGTCATGGGCCTATTTTGGACCAATTACTTCAAAAATAAAGAAAAACTTGAAAATTCATAAATAAATAATAAATGAATAAAAGTGAGATAAAGTATCATATGGGATAAATATTGAGCTTTATTAGTAGCTGCCTCGTTAAAAACTTCCATCCATGAAAGAAAAAAAAGAGAACGAAGCTTCCTCTACACTACAAAAGGATAAGGATTTTTTTCTTTAAAAACCTACTTAAACGTGCCAGGCGGGCTGTGCCGTGCGCCGTGCCGTGCATGGCACGCGGGCTTGGCCTAGGCAGACAAGCACGGCGGCACAGGGCGGGCCACGGGCCAGGCACAGCCCGGGCCGGGTTTGCCCCCGACCCCCGCCGCCCTCTCCCCGGCCCTTCCCCCTCCTCCCAGGCTCCCACCCCATCCCCGCCTCCTCCCCACCCCACTCCCATTCCCGACCCTCCCGTCTCCCCCTCCTCCCAACCCCACCATCGCCGCTCCCCGGCGGGCGCTGCCCTAATCGGATCCAACTATGATATCCGAGACGCAGTGCCCCCCGTTCCGGCGATATCCCCCAATTACTCTCGTCCCAGAGCGCGATGGCGAGATCTGGCGGCAAGCGAGGCGTGATGGAGCACCACTGCCTGGACCGATTCCGCCGCCGGCGACTCCTCGCCTTTCTCCGCCGCAACAACCTTCCCGCCACCTTCGACGCGTACGTATTCGACGGCTTAATCTCTTGCTCTATCTCCAAGATCCGTACTGATCGATAGACCTTAATTTCTATCCAGGCTGAAGCACGAGACGCGCGTCTTTCTCGATCTGCGGTTCCTGCGGCGCCTGGTGGCGGACGGCCGGTGGCAGGAGGCGCGAGAGTACTTCAGCCGCTTCCTGCCGTGCCGGGATGAGGTCGACGCGCACACCGCGCTCAGATTCATCACTCGCCTCAGCGTTCTCGACGACATGGCCCAGGGGAAGCTGGGGTGCATCGATGCGGCCGACGATCTCCGGACCCAACTCGAGTCTTACCCTTCCAGCATGATCGAGGCCGACCCGCACTACGCCGATGCTGTCTGCGCAATCTTATACAATGGCTCTCACCCGGCTTACTGGTCTCGTCTCTTCTCTCCCTCGCCTAATCGTCCCTTCATCTATCTATAATTACCCATTAGTTTCATTCATTGTTGTTTGAGCCTCTCGATGTTTTTTCCACACAGGGATCCCGTGGACTGGCAGCTCATTAGGCGCAAAGCTGCGCAGGTTGTCAAGGACTTGGTCACGCGAACCCCTGAGTTCAGGCATCTGCTGCGGTTGCCGCCGTGTCCAAGCCACCCATGTTACACCATCCCCTTCGGGTTTGGGTAAGTACAACATCCCCATCCCCAGTTATGACTTTATTATGTGGAAGATCCATTTTACTCCATGTTCATGAGAAGCCGCACTTACAGTTAAACTTTTAACGGGCCTTTGTCGTGTTATCTTGTTAATTAATTTCAGGGGTTGCCGGAGGCACAAGAGGAAGAAGAACTTAGGCTGGATGTCGGCATCTCTTCTTGCCCGCCGTTTTCTTCAGAAAGAGAGGTATATATATATATATATATATATATATATATATATATATATATATATATATATATATATATATATATATCGTGTGCACAGAATTGATGCTCTCGTTGTTCCAATGTTTCCTAGTTTGTTGTAAAGTTTAGAGCTTTTAACCTTTTGCTTCATGCAGGCGTCCTTCCTCACCATGGACTCAAGGTCTCTCCCATAGACCATCGTATAATAAATTAATAATCAATAAGGATACCTGACTATTCCTGTTTATAACCATGCTAATTGATGATCATATGTTTCAATTGCAGGTTTATCATGTGAACCTATGGATTTGGAGGAAATTATTGGTAAAACATCTGCCTTGGCTATGTCCTTACTGCATTTTTTGTGTTCATGCACAAGCTGGTGTTCTGAATGAATCGCTTGAATTTTGTTATGGCAGCCTTCGTTTTGTTATAAGTATGACATATTGCTTTCTTGTGCTCTTCTATCAGAAGAACTGCTTTAATGCATTGGGTTCATTTGCTATCATTGCTTAAAAGAGAGCATTCGTAATAAGCTTATAACACGTTGTGGGAAGAATTAGTCGTGCCACTTTGTTTTTCGTTGATTTATCCTGTGCAATCATTGTTTCAACTTTCAAAACTAGAAGCACATGATATTTGTTGAAAAGTTGGTTACTTCCCAATGTACCTAGATATTTTGCAAAAGTTCTCCTTTCTAACAAAATCTGGCAAGCAATGACGCACAAACTTGTGTGATTTCAGATGAAACTTTGCTAGCTGGGAAGCAGGAGGTTAAAGAACATTCAGATTCTTGTAGTGAAGGTAACTTACCATCATTTGCACCATATAGAAGTTTATTCCAGTTACTTTCATTGTTCCCACTTACCTCTGTCTCTGTTTCTTAGTTATGTAGTTTAGTCAGTATTCACAATGTCTGTTCCCACTTACAATGTGGACCTTTTATCTCTTCTTGTTGTGCCCTGCAGTTTCCTAGACACCTGCAGGGTACTCTTCGCTAATGAATAAGTGATGCTTGCCTTTTCCTTTCTAATATCAATAGCTAAACTCTTGCAGGCATTCCAACAGTACCTGCTAATGCAGGTATACTCAACAGTATTCTTTCCAGTTGATTGATCCCTGAACATTTTCATTGCCTGTTACTAGATTGAATCTACTTAGTGATCCTTCATATTTTTCTTGTGCAGTCACAAAGCGTTTGAGTCAAGAATGTACCGCTGAAAGTGCCAATGGTGCAAAACTAAAACCTACAACTGGGGAGTTATGTCCGGTAAGTCACTCCTTCACTTGGCAGTCTTCCTCTACTTCATCAATTACGTTTCGCATTCCAAATCAATAGCAATACAATGTTTCATTTAGCTCATTTAATACTGCACAGTATACAAGGCAACCTAAAAATTGTGGTTTGCCATCAAGCTTGTTTGGTCATTGTGTATCATTTCTCATTTGTATCGGTACACAAGGTTTATTCATAATTTAGTACAATGTATAATTTGTGATATGCTTTCTCAAGAAACAAAAACAACAACAAAGTCTTTCAGTTCCTAGCAAGTTGGGGTAGGCTATAGCTAAAATCCAACAGGAGCCACTAATCAAGGTGCAGGCACATGAATAGGCTTTTCAAGCACTCCTATTCAAGCAGAAATCTTTGGGTATATCCCATTTTTTCAAGTCTATTTCTGTTGCCTCCTCCCATGCCAATTACAGCCTTCCCCTTCCTCTCCTCACATTATTATTGTGGCTTAGGATTCCACTATGCACTGGTGCCTCCAGGGGTCTTCTTTGGACATGGCCAAACCATCTCAACCAGTGTTGGACAAGCTTTTCTTCAATTGGTGCTACCCCCTAGCCGATCACGTATATCACTGTTCCAAACTCGATCCATTCTTGTATGACCACAAATCCAACTCAACATAGGCATTTCCGCAACACTCACTTGTTGAACATGTCGTCTTTTTGTAGGCCAACATTCTGCCCCATACAACATTGCAAGTCTAATCACGGCTCAGTAAGGGTGTGTTCGGTTCGAGTCATCAGGTGGAATGTAACGGGTCCGTTCAGCACCTAGGGGTCGTTCTTTTGTTTGGTTGGGTCGAGGATTTGGAATCCACTCGTTCCTGAACGGCATATTCCCCTTAGATCCAAAATGTGCTCATACCTCTAAATCGGTGGAACGACGTGGAATGCCTCACGTGTCTCACCTTCTCCCCGACTCTGCCCCTCCCTCGACCAAGCCAAGCTTCAGCCGTCACCCTCTCCCTGTCTCTCGTCTCTCCCTCCGGCCGGCGGCTCGGGCTGTCACTGCCCTCATTCCCGACGCTCTCTCTCCCTATTGAAGTTGTGGCGGCGACGCACCGCAGATATGGCTGAAGAAGACGAGCCGCAACAGCGACGACACGTTGGGCCCTGGTCTGCAACAAGGAACAGCTGCAACAGCAACGCCATATGGGCCTTGCGTGCGCCGTTCCCTACAACGGGTGCGTCGGGCCCTTGTCTGCAACAAGGAACAATGGCAACAACGGCGGTGTGTTGCCGCTGCCTAGGTGAGCGCGTCCAGCCCTGCCCCTGACAGGGAGCAGCGTACTTCCTGCCATATGCAACTATGGAGACTGGGCACTGATTTGCTGTCTGTTGCTGTGTGACACTATGAGAGATTGGTGAAATTTGGTGCGTACCCATGGACATTAGGCACCGATTTGCTGGCTGCTGTTTTTTTTATCATAAGAAGGGCCTTCCCCTCCGATTTCCACTAAATGAAAAACCATCTGGGGGCTCATCCGGTTTGGAGGATTTCATAACGTAGGAATTAGGACTAGTATAGGAATTTTATAGGATGGCACTTGCCACCCTAAGGAATTGGCTCGCCTCGTTCCTACGCGCAAAATGAGCTTTGAGTGGATGTGTAATTTCCTCCAAAAACACAGGAAATGAATAGTATTCCTACGAAATTCCTATACACATTTCCTACAAACCGAACGCATCTATAGGAAATTTCCTTCGGGATCCTTGTTCCTATGTGTTTCCTATGAAAATCCTCCAAACCGAATAGGCCCTGGTTCAGATCCTATTAAAAACTACTTCCTCCATCCTAAAGTTGTACTGAAGTTGAGACACTTATTTTGGGACGGAGGGAGTACTACTAAAAAGTAAATGCAACTTAGCAAAAGACATCATCACAGCTGGGCCAAAGCCTACCCAAGCTACTAGGTGAACACCAGCGATCCAGAGTATCAAGGACATAGGCAGGTAGCGAAACATAACATATACATACTAAGCAGATATAAATGCAGCAGAAGTTTCCAACATCAAAATGGGAGGAACAGAAGATTGGGAAGCCGCCACCACCGTTGAACAGCAACACAATGAACCACAGATCGTCATCAGCGGAGCCACTTTGTTTTTTCTTCAGTCACCAATTCTCAGCACTTTGTGTGCCCAGCCCTGCAATGACTTGTATACCTCTTTATTTACCTCCTTTATTGGTAAAATAGACCATCCAACGACCCAGAAGCAAATTAGCCTGATATAACAATCATTGGATCACTATAGAATTTCTTTTCAAATATCACATTGTTCCTGCATTTCCAAAGTGTCCAGAATACAGTTGAGACACCAACCAAAACCAATTTCTTTTCATTCTTTGGGAAGCTTATAATCCAACTTCCAAAGCAATTGTCAACAGAAGTAGGCACAGAGTTTAAGCTAAATGCACATTTTAAGAGGCTCCAAACTAAATTAGCAGCTGAACAGCTGAAAAATAAATGGTTGATTGTTTCATCTTTACCACAAAAACACGCAATTTACTGCCTTTCAACCCTCTTCTAAGCAGGGAATACGTAGTAAGGATACTTTTCCTAGCCACAAGCCAGAAGAACACAACAATTTTAGCAGGTACTTTGACTTTCCATAGAAATTTCTGTGGGAAATCACAATCTACCTCAATTAGTTTTCTATATAGTGACTTGACAGTTATCAGCAGTCAAAGTCTACTCAAGTTTATCTTCTCCTGTCCCCATTTCAATCTCTTCACATCTCCCTTTAAGACTCCATAAATCCAAAGTTTCCCCATAAAGTGTTCTTCTAAATCTAAATCCTTCCCAACCTTTCTGAAGAGCTTCAACCACAGCGATATTGTGATCAAAGCATAGAAGATATAAACTGGGGTATGCAATTTTTAAAGGCTTGTCATCGACCCAAGTATCTTCCCAAAACGCAGTATTATGACCATCTCCCAATTTCTTTCTACAAAATTGGTAAACATACCTTTGACGTTTAACATAGTGTGTTTGGTTTGTGATCATCTCCCAAAGTGCTGGCTGCTGTTGTATGCACCAATTTGCTTGGTGCTACTAAAATTTGATTTTTGATTCATCTTTTTGGTATTACTCCCTCTGTAAATAAATATAAGAGCGTTTAGATCACTAATTTAGTGATCTAAACACTCTTATATTTCTTTACGGAGGGAGTACTATTGCCCGGCATTGGAATCATACATTATATTCATGTATGAGAGGTAAATCTCACCATTCCTACCTAAAAAAGGTGAGATGAATAATTTCATTCCATTCTATCTCTCAAACTAAACATAAAAAATGTAACCATTTCATTCTTCCAAATTATCCCTACTGAATAGAAAAACTGAACCGACCCATTCTAGTGGAATGGAACCATGACATTCCGTTCCACTTCGTTCCCGAACCAAACAGACCCTAGAACTTGTCAGATGCCAGATGCTTGGCGCCACTTCATCCACCCCATTTTAATTATATGGCTAATATCTTCATCAATGTCCCCATCTCTTTGTAGCATTGATCCCAGATATCGAAAGATATCATTCTTAGGCACTACTTGACCTCCCAAAGTCACATCTCCCTCATGTGTGGTAGTGCCAAAGTCACATCTTATGTATTCTGTTTTAGTTCTGTTGAGTCTAAAACCTTTGGACTGTCTGCCGCCACAACTTCAGTTTCCTATTTCAAGGTAACAACTCTTTGTCAATAGATGTAGTATCCAATATCTTGGATCAGTTAACTCTTGTCAATAGATGTAGTACCAGGTGGGGAATTGCCTTTATTCAGTCTTAGTTATGGTGAGCAAGCAGGGCCGGCTCAAGTTTAGATCAACTAAACATAAAACATGGCATGTTTATCAAAGGATTGTATCTAATATCATTATTGGATTGCTTACTTCTTGACAATGCCTTTTCTTTTTTGCCTTATTTAGGGCTTGTTGAGCTGTGCCCTCAGCGGAACCCTTGTACTCGGTTGCGCTACTTGTGCGTGTTCTGTGTGTACCCTTGTTGGTCCTTGTGGCTCTGGTGGTTTGCTTTATATATAAAGCGGGGCGAAAGCCTTTTTCGGTATTTCTTGACAGTGGGGTGGTTGCTCTATTTTTCTTTGTACTAGTCTGGTGCTCTATTTTTCTTGACAGTGGGCGGCCTTGGCTCACTAGTCACCTCCCTCTCTCCGTTTCACCCATAAGCACTCAACCACCTCTATTTACAAACCGTCATACATATAATGCAATATCTTTTTTTCTTAATTTATTATTTATTTATTTTTATCAGGATGTCGTCGATGCATCTTCTGGTTGGATGGTGGACGCTGATCATGTTTTAAATAAAATAAAAGCCCTGGGAGACATTTCAACTGACATGGCCATGCTAGTGAAGAAGACATGCACATATGGTGGTCCAGATCACAGGATGTTCATGGAGAAAATATTGGAGCAAGAGAAGCTGTTGTTCGAATTGCGATTAGACTAAATGCAAAAGTAAGAGGTTGAACTTCCGTTGGCAACTTGAGCACCCGACATAACTAGAAACTCTTAGCTGCTGCATCTATTTATCCCCCTTGGTTTTGTTCTTTTGTATACAATTATGGCGTATTGTTTTCTTATGCTCTACCAGAAGAAGGGCTACGTGTTCTTTCATTTACTTGCACGATCGTTGTTTGGAATACTTACCATTTGTAAGAACCTAATCATGCCTTGTGGAGAGGATTGGTAGCCTGTATGTAGGACTGCAGAAAACATGGCGAGTTTCTGCTCCGAGTGAGGCATTTCCATGAGCACCACTGCCGTGTTGTAGAGCTGGTTCGAGCAACACGACTTTCCTGGTTACATGTCGATGTAAATGGATGGTCGTGCTCTCACAGGTTGATGGTGTGATCATGTCTGTTGAGTGATGCAGCACAGGTTGATGATGTGATCATGTCGGCTGAGTGATGCAAGATCCATTCGACAATGCTAATTTTCAGCCCATAGAAGCAAACCATTGTTTCCTTGCTTATTGCACTTCGTATCGATAAGGCTGAAGTTTCAGGGTTGCGTGATGCGCTAACTGGCGCAACAGCCGTGTGAGTTTGTAGTAATGCATTGCTGGATCAAAGAAAAGGCTTGGAATTTTGTTAATCGATATCTTTAAAGTATTTTTTCTGCACTCTAAACAGAGTATCAAATTTCCAGCTCATCATATCTGAAGCAAGAAAAGCTAGGCAGTCTAAGAGCATCTCCAATAGCAGCCCTAAAAATATAGCTGTTGCCGTTCAGCATCAATATAGCTACTTTTGGGCCGTGATGCAAAAACTGTGACAAGAGATGCAGTTTTGCATCACCACTAACAGCTGCCACAACACTACAAGAGATCTGTCCTCCCCGCCACCAGACCACTAAACTACTTGAACTTTTTGTTCGAAAAAGCGGGAATAGCTTAGTTCAAGAGAGGGTTAGTGTGCACTAAAGGATGAGGTTTCTTTCCCATCCTACAAATTGAAACTGTTCTAGCTTGACCGCCGCCGTAGCATCGATTTTGGTCGTTGCCGAACTCCTTCGCCACCTCGTTGGCCGCCTTGAGCCATGTCCCAACTCCTGCCCCCGCCACCACCCGGTCGGCCGGCCGAGAGCTCCACACCAATGACCATGAGGCAGTTCCCTCCGCCCGAGGACGCATCGATGAGGAGGACGACGACTTTGATGTACATGATGTAATGCTACGCTGTAGAGTTAGGTCTATCATAGTAGTGCTTCGTCGGAGGGCTAGGTGTATCTTAGGCCATCTTCATTTGTTCCCGCATCCGTCCGCGAACAGGGTAACCAGTCTGTGCCATGCGGAAGCTGGCCATCCAATGCTATCCTCTATATGTCCTTCAGTAAAGGCCAATTTAAAATTCAAATAAAGTCCGATCCATAGCGTGCGCCGGATCACATGCCCGATCACAATCGAAAAGAGGCAAGTATGCTTAGTTTTTATATGTCCGATCACAAAAAATAGCAGCCCGATAGTCTTTGCCTGCTGGCCCTGCAATCCAAGCCTTCCCGCTCAAGGTGTCGCCGCTGTCGCGTATGCATCCTCTGTCCCCACCTCCTTGTCCACCGCCTCCTCCTTGTCCGCCGCCTCCAACTCATCTTTCTGCCGCTGCAACATCTGACATCGGACGGCTTGCACGATCATTCTTGTGTCGGCATCCAAAGAGTCCAAATTAAAGGACAACATCTTGGTGTCCTCCGCATTGGCGGCGATCGTCACCTTCTCCTCGAGCATGGCCTTCCTCTCTTCGATCATGGCCCTCTTCTCTTCGAGCTTGAGCTTCTTCTCGGTCGCCTCCATCAATAATTTGAACCTCTGCGCCTTTTTCTCCTCCTTGATGTCTGAGCGCTTTTATGTATGCCTCCTCCTTCTTCGACAAGATGTCCTCGTACCTCTCCTTCAGCTTGGCCGCCCCACCTTCCAGCTTCGCCATCTCCTCCTCCCACTTCTTGCCCTAAAACCCTCTTCTAAAATTCCCGGGTGGTTCTTATGTTGGGTCGGTTGGGTCATCGGTTTCTTCCTCAATGGCTTGAGTGGCGGTTTTGGCTACGAAATGGTTCCACTTCAGTTGCCCATTCAATTTCAACCAACAATGCATGACGGTGAAGTTTTTCTTCTCCAACTTCTTGAACACCGTACAAGAATGAGAGGGCTACAAAATAAAACATTGTCAACAATGCATATCCGACTGTTGATCAACAAAACTATGCATATCTGGCTAGTGATCAACAAAATTATGCATATCCGGCTAGTGATCAATAAAACTATGCATATCCAGCTACACCACTATGCATATCCATTTCGTGATCAACAAAACTATACATGCTAGTGATCAACAAAACTATGCATATTCGGCTACAATACTATGCATATCTCGCTAGTGATAAACAAAAGTATGCATATCCGGCTAGTGATCAACAAAACTATGTATATTTGGCTACAACACTATGCATATCCGACTAGTGATCAACAAAATTATGCACATTCGGCTAGTGATGTGTTGAGAAACGTAGTAGAAAACATAAAAAAATCGCCTTAAGATCAACCAGGAACACTATGAAGATGCAATAACGGTTCGGATCAGATTGTTACCGACTCCGAGTTGCAACGAAAGAATACAAGTCGGTGTAGATCATACTTGAAGTCCCTCAAACCGTAGATGAATGATCCCTCGAACGGAAGATCGAAAGAACGACCTCTCCACAGATTGCAAGCATAGGGTCTTCACGACCCGGCAGCGCTTCGCCGTCTAGAGCTAATCGTCGTCGGAGAATTAGAGGGAGGATATTAGAACCACACTAGGCTTCTAATTATGAGGATTAGAGGATCTAGATCTAGCTCTAATTAGATCAACTAGAACTAGAACTAGATAACTAGAGGAGGCTCCAAAACTTATGTTTAAAGTGCGAAGACCTCGAATATATATAGGTTGGAGGAGGGCGAGGGGGTGCCACACAAGGGAGGAAAGCCCCGCTCCCCCCGTGGCCGGCCATGAGGAGGCGGAAACCTCCTCCAATTCGGCCTCCCCTTCCTTTCCCAAGGGGTAAGGGGGCGCGACGTCCTATTGGGCCCAACTGGCCCAATATGATTCCACCACTTGACCTTTTAAGGCCCGTTGATTTTAAATTAAATATAAAATCCTCCTACTATTATTAGAGCACGGAGCTCCTCAAACGAGAGACATTAGAGAAGGGCTAGAAGGCTATGAGTTTTTAAGTATCAACCAAGTCTTACAAAGGGCTTTGGCTCAAGAAAGCCAGCGCAAAGATCTTAAAGAGGTGCATAGGTATAAAACTAATCGTCCTAAGATGAATACGGTTGAGTATGATAGTGAGCACTTGGACAATGAGGGTGATATTTATGCTACTGAATTTGTTTGGCCATCTAGGCCAAACCATTTACTTGCAATGATCTAAAGCCGATTCATAAGAATCGTGATGAGGAAATGAAATTTACTTTTAACATTGCTAAGTGTGATAAAATATTTGATGCTTTGTTGCAAGCTAAGATTATTAGAATATCTCATACTTTACCGCTGTTTGAGGAGCTGAAACGACGCGTGGAAGGATCGATATAGTTGACTAGAGGGGGGGGGTGAATAGGCAACTGACAATTTTTAGCTTTTCTTTACCAAATTAAACTTTGCATCGAAGTTGGTTGTCTAGAAATGCAACTAGGTGAGCCACCTATATGATGCAACAACAAGCATACAAGCAAGCAAGGAATACAACACAATGTAAGCTTGCACAAGTAAAGGTAAGAGACAACCAAAAGTGGAGCCGGTGGAGACGAGGGTGTGTTACCGAAGTTCCTTCCCTTTGAGAGGAAGTACGTCTCCGTTGGAGCGGTGTGGAGGCACAATGCTCCCCAAGAAGCCACTAGAGCCATCGTATTCTCCTCACGCCCTCACATAATGCAAGATGCCATGATTCCACTATTGGTGCCCTTGAAGGCGGCGACCGAACCTATACAAACAAGGTTGGGGATCTCTCCACAACCGAATTGGAGGCTCCCAACGAAACCACGGAGCTTCACCATAATGGAATGTGGCTCCGAGGTGACCTCAGCCGTCTAGGGTGCTCAAACACCCAAGAGTAACAAAATCCACGCAAGGAAGTATGGGGAATCAAATATCCTTTGGTGGAAGTGTAGATCTAGGTCTCCTCCTTCAATCCCTAGCAAATCAATAAGTTTGAGTGGCTAGAGAGAGAGATCGGGCAAGAAAGCTTGAAGGGCATTAATGGCGGAGAGAGAGAGGCAAGAGGTAAAGGAGGTAGGTGGAAGAACCTCCTTTATATAGGAAACCCTAAAATCCAACCGTTACCGCAGTTATTGCACTGCAGCGGTACAACCGCTCCTTACCCCGGTACAACTAGGATTCATAGTTATACCGCAGAGAAGCTGACAAGCGGTACAACCGGGTGGACGAGTGGTAGTACCGGTAAACAAGTTCAACCAGAACAACCGCTCCTCTACCGCTCAACAACCGCTTTGAAACAGAAGGGAGTCATCCTTGTGAGCGGTGGTCGAGCGGTTAGTGCGCCGGAACTACCGGCTGGCCATGGTACTAGCATCGGCTAAGTCCTAAGTGGTAGAACCGCTCTGGAGACCGGTGGAACCGGTGAACAAGGCACAACCGGAACAAACGGTTACCACCGCCCAAGTACCGCCCCAACGCAGAAGCCAGTCTGGTTGTTGGGCGGTACCTGGCCGGTACAACCTCCAAGGATGCAACACCCAGTCCTTTTGAGCATGGTGACGGTACCACCGCCCTGGGGCAGCGGTACAACCGCTCTGGCGACAATGGGCGGTCCAACCCCTGGGAATCACCCCTGGGGCGGTGGTTGGGCCAGTACCACAGGCCAGCGGTACAACCGCTCGAGTGAGTGGTACAACCGCCGAGAGATCACAACAGTAGTTGAAAAGAAGGGAACTCTCTCTCAGACAAGAAACGGAAGGTGAGGGTGAGTGAGAGAAATGTGTACGTGCAATGATTCACCCAAAGCCTTCCGATGTGGATTCCCTCTTAATAGTATTGGTGCCCTTGAAGGCGGCGACCGAACCTTTACAAACAAGGTTGGGGCTCTCTCCACAACCGAATTGGACGCTCCCAACGAAACCACGGAGCTTCACCACAATGGAATGTGGCTCCGAGGTGACCTCAACCGTCTAGGGTGCTCAAACACCCAAGAGTAACAAAATCCACACAAGAAAGTATGGGGAATCAAATATCCTTTGGTGGAAGTGTAGATCTAGGTCTTCTCCTTCAATCCCTAGAAAATCAACAAGTTTGAGTGGCTAGAGAGAGAGAGATCGGGCAAGAAAGCTTGAAGGGCATTAATGGCAGAGAGAGAGAGGCAAGAGGTAAAGGAGGTAGGTGTAAGAACCTCCTTTATATAGGAAACCCTAAAATCCAACCGTTACCGCAATTATTGCACTACAGCGGTACAACCGCTCCTTACCCCGATACAACCGGGATTCACGGTTATACTGCAGAGAAGCTGACAGGTAGTACAACCAGACAGACGAGCGATAGTACCGGTAAACAAGTTCAACCGGAACAACCGCTCCTCTACCTCTCAACAACCGATTTGAAACAGAAGGGAGTCACCCCTGTGAGCGGTGGTCGAGCGGTTAGTGCACCGGAACTACCGCCTGGCCCTGGTACTAGCAGCGGCTAAGTCCTAAGCAGTAGAACCGCGCAGGAGATCGGTGGTACCGGTGAACAAGGCACAACCGGAACAACCGGGCCACCACCGCCCAAGTACCGCCCCAACACAGAAGCCAGTCTGGTTGTTGGGTGGTACCTGGCCGGTACAACCGCCAAGGATGCAACACCCAGTCCTTTTGAGCATGGTGGCGGTACCACCGCCTTGGGGCAGCGGTACAACCGCTCTGGCGACACTGGGCGGTCCAACCCCTGGGTATCACCCATGAGGCGATGGTTGGGCCGGTACCAAAAGCGAGCGGTACAACCGCTCGAGTGAGCGGTACAGCCATCGAGAGATCACATCAATAGTTGAAAAGAAGGGAACTCTCTCTCAGACAAGAAACGGACGGTGAGGGTGGGTGAGAGAAATGTGTACGTGCAATGATTCACCCAAAGCCTTCCGATGTGGATTCCCTCTTAATAGTATGGGTTACCTACGACCAAAGAGATAAACACGTAGAACAAAACCGTCTTCGATCTTTTCCTTCCAGAGAGAATGTCTAACGGATGCAAACCTAAACCCGAGATCCTGAAGCATTTAACATACGGTTAGACCAACAGAGAGTTGTCATCATCATTCAAAACACAAAGTAGGGAAATGTCCTAACAATCTCCCCCTTTTTGGTGGATGATGACAACAACATAATTTGCATGAGGAGTCTAGAAAATATAGACGGGACTCCCCCCTAGATGTGTGTGCCATTTTTTGAATTTGCTTTTGGAATGCAAAGGCACACATTAGGAGCAAGACTCCCCCCTAGATTTTATAGACCCACCATTCCTACTAGACAAGTGCAAAATAAGTCGTAAGCGCATAAGTAGGAAGTAAAAGAGCTTAAGGATAACCGACATTAATGATAGATAAAGGAGCGCATGTCTCACACCATGCAAGTCGAGATAAGTAACAAGGTCCATGAACTAAAGTTCAACACTCAGCACGAAAAAAACCCAGAACACAACCCAAGCAAATCCCGAGACCTAATAGTGATCTCTCTCCCCCTTTGGCATCAAGACACCAAAAAGGAAAAGAGCAAAGCTAGCGCCCCAGAGCTCAGTAGTCCTCCTCTGACTCCTCGGTGGCATCTGGATCCTCATCATCAGACTCATCATCGTCCGCACCAGCGTCCTCCATGATATCATTAGCAGAAGTAAAGGAGGAAGAAGGCTGTCCAGGAGCCTCATCATCTGACCAAGTGTTATGCGCAGAGATCCATCGGTCCTCAGGAGTGATGCTCTTTTCAGATCCACTCTTCACAGGCATGTTGAGGTGCTTCATCATAGTAATCTGACGACGCTGGGCAAGCTTCTCATTGACATGAGCCCCATACATCTTCTTCTGAATGTCAGTCTGAAGGCAGAGAGTCTTCTTTACTTTAGCAGTGAGCTTGGCCACCCATAAAGGCTTGGCCCCTGGTTCTATCTCAAAGTCGTCATCATCTGAAGTGGCATAGACATCCTCGGGATGATCAACAGGAAAGCGAGGCTCGGCATGCTTTTTCTTCTTGAGTTGCTTGACCTCATGCACGGTGAGGTTATCTTGAGAAGTGAGAAGCTCTCCAGGGTGGCGAACAGCCCAAATTGAGTTCAGAAAGCACATGACGAAAGGAGCATAAATGGGGACCTTTCTATAGATGACCATGTTGTACATCTCGTGCCACATCCAGTTGGACACATCAAAAGTAGCACCAGAACCCACCTTGGTCTTCATAGCAACAAGCAAGTCAACAAGGTACCCATAGACCTCATCCTGATTTCCAACCTTGGGCAAAAGCACATTGCGAAACACACGATGGATGATGTCATAGACCTTCTCAAGATCCTTGGACTCTCCAATAATACCACAACCCCGAATGTACAGAGGAGCAAGTTTCTCCTTAGGCATGGAATGAGGATGGTCGTGAGGACGAATGCCACCATTCCCTTCAAGTCCGGTATCGTCATACCCAATGGCATTGTAGAAAGCCCTCCAGGGTACTTGAAAGAGCTCATCACGACACATGAACGTGAGAGTGCAAGCATCATCTTCTCCAAAATGAACAGTGGCATAAAACTGATGGATAAGCTGAACATCAAAGTCACAGTTGACTGTCATGAGCTTGACCAAGTCAAACTCCTCACAAAGAGCCAAGGCCTCCCCAAAGTAATCCAAGTTGCTCCTCCAGTGATCAAGATCAATAGTCCACTGCTTGGCATACCGGTTCTTGTTATGATCAAACAGCTCATGAACAATCCTTACTTGCATCTCATTCCAGAACTGAACAGTGGTCCAACGAGGCGCAATAGGAACCACGTATGGATTTGTTGTCCGGAAGGCTTCCCAATCCTTGGTTTCCATTTGTGCAGAGGCATAACCACATGTTGCTTTGCAGCGACAAACTTCTCACGGCGAGTAGGCTTGGTGGGAATCACAACTTCTTCTTCTCCATCAGTCTCAATCGGGCGCTTGCATCTCCGAGCGCTCTTCTTGGTCTTGCTATGAGGAGCAGAGCGAGAACCAGAGCCACCTGCACACACACACACACGGGAAGAACACAAGAAACCCAGCAGATATGAGAGGATTGCACACAAGAGCAGAGGAATAGATTGCTTGCAAAACAAAGAAGATAGAACAGTGCTACCTGGTTCAGACATCGCGGTTGTACCGCCCCTAGAGGCGGCATAACCGTTGGGAGAGCAGCACTACCAGTAATAGAATGACTACCCATGAGATTTGAATCAAACTAACAATATTCTAACTTCTAAGACAATGCAAACAAAGCAGGAGGCAAATAGATCTCTTCGACCCAATAGTTTGAACAATAAACGCGGAATGTCAAGCAATGCCCTAGAAGAAGGGAAGGAAACCCTAGAGAGAAAATAAATGGGGCATTACCAGCATCCATGGGAAGAGATCGGGAAGGAGGGGGCCTCCACGGAGCGGATCCACGGAGAGTCCACGGATCCGGAGCACGACGAGCACTCTGGGTCATGGACAATGGTGACTGGCGGCTAGGGCAGGAGAAGGAAAGGGGATAAGGGGAAAAGAAAACCCCTTCGGCCCCGTCCCTTATATATGCCCGCAGACGTGAAGCGGTTGTACTGCTTCCTGATACGTACCAGTGGTTGCGGGCGGTACTTCCGTTGCTTGGAAGGCAGCGGTAGTACCGGCTGGAACCGAGCGGTAGTACCGGCCAGGAGCACGACCTGGGGTCGAGCTGTGGAACCGCTCAGACACCCCTGGGAGTCCTCCTAGGACGGCACAAATCGAGTGTACCAACGGTTGAACCAGCATGGACACCGGTTGTACCGCCCAGTCACCATTACCCATACCAAGATCAAGATGTGTGCAATTGGATTAGATGTTTAAGAGGTAGAGAAAGGCTTAGGATGGAGCAAGACACTGGAATATGGTGGGATGATCTCCAAGAGAGCAAGAAGAAACCAACAAGAAAAACCCCAACTTGGAGATCGCAACACCTAGGACCTAACAAAGGACTAAGCAAGAGCGAAAAAGACCCAAGGAAACCAACTCCCCTTCTAATGAGAAAGGGCGGTGACTGAGGCCACCTATGTTTGAGTGTAAAGGTATGGCACCGCGGAGATTTTAACCTTGGGCCCATGACCAAAACCCATCTTTAAAGCACAAGTACCATAAAAAATGGCTAATGTGAAAGAGTTGATCAATTTATGCATAATGGGGGGAGGAAGAGTTCATTCAGAGAACAATACTCCCCCTATGTCCATGCCTACACCTAGAACAAGACATCATGATGAGTATGGTGGGGTGTGCAAAGGTTCAAGCCACATTGCTAGAATCATTGATATTTAGCTCATGCCTTAACTCGCAAAATCTTGCTTCATCCAAGGGCTTCGTGAAGATATCTGCAAGGTTATCATGAGTGTTGACATAGTTGAGCTCGATCTCCCCTCGCCTAATGTGATCCCGGATGAAGTGATACCAAATCTCAATATGCTTCGTCTTGAAGTGTTGCACCAAGTTGAGAGAAATCTTGATGGCACTTTCATTGTCACACCAAAGAGGCACTTTGTCACAAATGACACTGTAATCCTTTAAAGTTTGCCTCATCCATAGAAGTTGTGCACAACAACTACCGGCAGCCACATACTCCGCTTCGGTGGACGAGAGAGACACACAACTTTGCTTCTTAGAAGACCAACTCACCAAAGAGCAACCAAGAAATTGGCACCCTTCGGAGGTTGACTTCCTATCCACTTTGTCTCCTGCCCGACCCGAGTCTGAAAAGCCCACAAGATTGAAGTTTGCTCCTCTTGGGTACCATAAGCCAAAGTTTGGGGTATGAGCCAAATATCTAAAGATTCGCTTGACCGCCACATAGTGGCTTTTCTTAGGTGCGGCTTGAAACCGTGCACAAATTCCCACACTCAACATGATATCCGGTCTAGATGCACAAAGGTAAAGCAAGGAGCCAATCATGGAGCGATATACCTTTTGATCCACCGCTTTACCATTGAGATCTATGTCAAGTTGGCATTTGACGGGCATTGGAGTGGAAGCCAGCTTGACATCACTACAATCCGCCGAGATGGGTAAGTTGATACTTTTTCTTGCCATCAGCTCCATATTCCCGTAGTTAAGTATTTCATCTTGCGATTTTAATGCAGGAGCTGCGTAAGGCCGTGAGGGAAATAAACAGCCCTCCTCCACAACCCGAGGATCCGGAACGGTCCCTTGACGCGTCCTCCCAAGAGGATCCGGACATATCTGTGGAGCTGATCGATGGGGTATTTTACCAATTGGGCAATGACAATGCCTTGGTGGCCATTACGGCCGATTATCCTGGGCTACTTCCAGCCTCGCAGGTAACTGAGACTGAAGTCCCAGCACTTCGAAAAGGATCCGTCCTCACGTATTTTTGATTACCGTATACCAATGGTGTTTTGCGGGGGAGGACCTCAAGGCGGAATACCGAGCCTGCGGCGACTAGCCAACAAGGGGCCGCGAGGGCAGGCAGGCTGAAAAGACATGCAGTCCGGATTGAGACACCGACGCAGCGATAAGGCGCGCCGTATCATTCCGAGATATTATTCTCAGAGGCATACTAACACTCGTGCTTTCTTTAGGAAAAAGAGCACTCGCCGGACTATATCCGGAGAGGATGCCAATCGTGCCTCCACCAGCCAGGCCCCAAGGCCGGAAGCGGAGGCGAATACGAGGCGCGCGCCGGACGCTCCTCCGACAGAGGATGCGGATAGACTATCTGCCACCAATTCCGAGGTGGAGAGTGCCATGAACCACAGGCATCGCCGGACTGTTCTTCGCGATGCTTGTTTCTCCCAAGAGGCATTGGATGCCTTCAACTCGGGAGATGCCTTCAAAATGGTCTAGCCAGAGCCACAGAGCAGTATGTAAAGGACATACGGGTGAGAAAATTTGGTGATTATATATACCACTAGCCCCTGAGACTTGAAACAGTTAGAATAACTGATTTAAGGATCATTTGTTATGCAGGTTCTTACAGAAAAGAATACCCAACTGTCCCATGAGCTGGAAGAGTGCAAAGCCCAACTTCAGGCCGCACTAGCCGCAGCAGGGGAGCTCAAGAAGACCCCCTCTGGTACTATATGCTTCAAATGATAAGTATCATGTAAAGTGTGGCGTGTATGCAAATCTGACAATAAAATTGCAGATGGTGCCGGAGTAGATCCGGATAAGCAACAACTCCTACGCCAGCTAAAGGCTGGTGAGAGCGTGCTTACAAAGGTGAGGCAGGATAAGAATGATCTCCTAGATGCCAACACCCAGCTGGGCGTGGAACTAAAGGATGTTCGTGCCCAACTGTCGGACTCCGTTAAGGAGAATCGGCGGCTTCGACGCGGCATTTTTAGTAAGTGCTTGAACGAACTTCGAAAAAGAGTTTGGCGAGGAAGTCGACTGACAGAGTTATGTCTGTAGGTATGCTGATAGGTCGTCCTGCAGAGGAAATGCCTGGTTCTACGGGTGACCTTCTTCCCGAGCTCTCACAACTGCACGAACAAGTTCGGCAGGTGATGCAAGGCGTCGCCCAGGCCTTGTGGCCATCTGTCTCCATGCCCGAAGGACTCGGAGAGCTTGTGGAGAAGCTGAAGGGAGCGCGGCGGCGCTTCCGATTATGGAAGATATCGGCCTGCCGTCAAGGTGCCAGGGAAGCCTGGGCCATGGTGAAGATGCGGTACACGAAGGCTGATCCAAACCACATGGCCGAGGTCGGACCTGTGGGGCCCGATGGGAAGGAGATCCCTTTGAGCTTAGTGTACAACCAAGTAGAATTGGCCACAAAGTATTCCCAACAGGACTGTATACTAGACAGCCTATTGGATGGTATTGAAGAGGAATTTAACCAGTCAAATTGACTATGTAATTTGAAGTGACATGTATAATGTCTTCTAGCCGGATTGTAGATCATTTGTCATGGCGGACCTTTTCGCTTCAACCTCGGGACCCGACGGTCCGGAGTGTATCCGAATACCCGCTTGGTTATGTAAGAACCGAGGCATGCATGGAGACCAGGCGTAGGGGTCATTAGTGCTTGAACAGACAAGTGCCCAACTAGTTATGTTATATTACATGGTTAGTAAGAAACATCTTCCAGGGAGAATAGTTCTGTTAGGGGTTCCTTTCCCTGGGAGGCATGCCCTAAAGTGCATGTCCGGACTGCGAAAAGAGACGCAGGAAAAACATCTGGGGGCGCATAAGTAAATAAGTGAGAAATCATCTTTAGTTCACCGACCGAATATTCCCTTAAGAACGCTAGCTTTCGGCTTCACCCAGTCTGAGGTACACCTCCGGCTGACCCGGCAGTAACAATCGCAGAGGTGCTCCCCTTATGCCCTAGCCGAATTAACGGGACGTAGGGCATAAATACAAGAGCCAGGCAACCCAGCTTGGCCAAAACTTAAGTCATATCGATGCATATAATGGTGAATAAAGGGTACATGCAGAAGTATAACACATGTGTTGGGCATGAAGCCCGTATGAATAAGCTTCAGTTAAAGAAGCCCCCAGGTAAAATGAGCACGGATAGCGCATCAGTTGTGTGCAAACAAGGCACAAATGGGCCCTTGAAGGCTGTAAGGGAAAAGAAAGGGAGAAGGAGAGAAATATAAGACAGTTAGTGTATAAAAAATGGACAGAGGAAGGAGACGAACACAGAGTCCGGCGTTAGGCGTAGAATCTTTGGAGTCGGGTTGCGTTCCACGGGTTCGGCTCGAGTCGATTATCCGATGCATCCCACAGATGGTACACTCCACCAGTCAGGACTTGGTCGATAATGAAGGGACCTTCCCACTTGGGCTTGAGTTTGTCCTTTTTCTTATCCGGCAGGCGTAGAACTAACTCGCCAACATTGTAAGTTTTGGCCCGTACTTCTCTGCTTTGGTATCTTCGAGCCTGCTGTTGATAGAATGCGGAATGGGCTTTAGCCACGTCACGCTCCTCCTCCAAGGCATCCAAACTGTCCTGCCGATCGAGCCCGGCTTCTCTTTCTTCATACATGCGCACTCGAGGTGAGTCATGAATTATGTCGCAGGGCAGAACCACCTCTGCGCCGTATACCATGAAGAATGGTGTGTATCCGGTGGTGCGATTCGGCGTGGTCCGCAGCCTCCAGAGTACGGATTCGAGCTCCTCTACCCAGTGCGTGTTATATTCCTTGAGGGACCGCACCAATCTGGGTTTGATGCCGCTCATGATAAGACCATTTGCTCGCTCGACCTGACCGTTAGTTTGTGGGTGATACACTGAAGCATAATCAAGCTTGATGCCCATGTTTTTGCACCAGAGTTTTACCTCGTCGGCCGTAAAGTTCGTGCCATTGTCAGTGATGATGCTGTGGGGGACGCCGTAACGGTGTACGACCCCGGATATGAAGTCTATCACCAGTCCGGATTCGGCCGTCTTAACAGGCTTGGCTTCTATCCATTTGGTGAACTTATCCACCATGACCAGTAAGTATTTGTGCTTGTGGGTTCCTCCTTTGAGGGGTCCAACCATGTCAAGCCCCAGACCACGAAAGGCCATGTGATGGGGATAGTTTGGAGGGCGGTGGGCGGCATATGGCTTTGGTTTGCAAAAAGCTGGCAACCAACGCAGCGTTGGACTAAGTCCTAAGCGTCTGCCCGGGCCGTCGGCCAATAAAAGCCTGTATGGAAGGCCTTGCTTACAAGGGCCCGGGCTGCAACGTGGTGGCCGCCGAGTCTGGCATGAATTTCTGCCAGAAGATTCCGCCCTTCCTCTTTGGAGATGCACCTTTGAAGGACACCGGTCGTGCTTTTCTTATAAAGATCTCCCTCATGGACTTTATAAGCTTTAGATCGCCGCACTATGCAGCGTGCCTTGTTTTGGTCCTCGGGGAGTTCCTGCCTAGTTAGGTAGGCTAGGAATGGTTCTGTCCACGGGGCGATGACGACCATTATTACATGGGCTGAGGATGTTATTTCGTTGGCAGAGCCTCCAATTATGTCAGAGTGTTCGGTATCGGGCAGTGCGGTTGGGTCCGGGTTGTTATTGCCGGGTTCCCCTTCCCATACTACGGATGGCTTGAACAGCCTCTCCAAGAAGATGTTGGGAGGGACGGCATCGCGTTTTGCGCCGATGCGTGCCAGGACATCTGCCGCCTGATTGTTTTCCGGGCTATATGGTGAAATTCGAGCCCCTCGAACCGAGCTGACATTTTTAGGACGGCGTTGCGATAAGCTGCCATTTTCGGATCCTTGGCATCAAAGTCTCCATTTATTTGGGATATCGCGAGGTTCGAATCCCCGCGCACCTCTAGGCGTTGAATGCCCAGGGATACTGCCATCCGGAGACCATGTAGAAGGGCCTCATATTCGACTGCGTTGTTGGAGTCCGTATACATTATCTGGAGTATTTATTAAACTATATCTCCTGTTGGGGATGTCAAAACGACGCCAGCCCCCAGACCAGCCAACATTTTGGAGCCGTCGAAGTGCATGATCTAGTTGGAATATGTGCCGTACTCTTTAGGGAGTTCGGCTTCCGTCCATTCGGCGACGAAGTCGGCCAATACTTGCAACTTAATAGCTCGTCATGGCTTGTAAGTTATGTCGAACAGAAGGAGCTCAATGGCCCATTTGGCAATCCGGCCCATCGTGTCGCGGTTGTTTATAATATCATTAAGTGGCACTTCTGAGGCTACCGTTATCGAACACTCTTGAAAGTAGTATCGCAGCTTCCGGGATGCCATGAATACTGCGTACGCTATCTTTTGATAATGCGGGTACCGTGACTTGCATGGAGTAAGGACAGCGGATACATAGTAAACCGGCTTTTGAAGGGGGAATTTATGTCCGTCAGTTTCTCGTTCGACGACGAGCACTGCGCTCACAACTTGATGAGTTGCCGCAATGTATAAAAGCATTGGTTCACCAATGTTTGGCGTAGCCAGGACTGGGTTAGTTGCCAATATGGCTTTTATTTCTCCCAGTCCGGCTGTGGCGGCATCCGCCCAGTCGAAGTGTTCGGTGCGCCGGAGGAGGCGATAAAGGGGTAATGCCTTTTCTCCAAGGCGGGAGATAAAGCGGCTTAGAGCCGCCATGCATCCAGTCAATTTTTGTATTTGCTTGAGGTCCCTTGGGGTATCCAATTGTGACAGAGCTTGGATCTTGGCCGGATTAGCTTCAATTCCTCTGCCGGATACGATGAAGCCCAAGAGCTTTCCAGTTGGGACGCCGAAAACGTGTTTTTCCAGGTTGAGCTTGATGTCATATGTTCGGAGGTTATCGAATGTGAGCCTCAAGTTGTCTACTAGATATTCGACATGTTTGGTTTTGACGACCACGTCATCTACGTATGCCTCCACTGTTTTGTCGATCTGGTTTGCCAGACGTGTCTGAATCATAAGCTGATATGTTGCGCCAGCGTTTTTGAGCCCGAAGGGCATTGTGTTGAAGCAGAAGGGCTGTATGGTGTGATGAATGCCATTGCGTCTTGGTCTGGCTCTACCATCTTAATTTGATGGTAGCCGGAGTATGCGTCGAGGAAACACAATGAATCGTGTCCTGCGGTAGCATCGATAATTTGATCGATGCGGGGGAGGGGGAAGGGATCCTTTGGGCAAGCCTTGTTGAGGTCCTTAAAATCGACGCACAGGCGCCAGGATTTGTCCTTCTTTGGTACCATCACCAGGTTTGCTAGCCAGTCCGGATGTTTTATTTCTCTAATGAATCCGAACTCCAATAACTTGGCTAGTTCCTCTCCCATGGCTTGTCTCTTAGGTTCAGAGAAACGCCGAAGAGCCTGCTTGACTGCTGTGCTCGGCCAGCCTGCCTGGGATTCCTGGCATGTCTGAAGGGTGCCAGACAAAAATGTCCCAGTTCTCGCATAGGAACTCTCGTAGTGCGGCGTCTACATCAGGGTTTAATTGTGCCCTGATGGAAGCTGTTTTTGTAGGGTCCATTGGATGGACTTGGAATTTGACTATTTCATCCGCCGATTTAAAGGAGGTGGACTTGGATCTTTTATCGAGTATCACATCGTCCCTGATCACCATGGAGCGCAGCGCAATCAGTTCCTCAGCCGCTAGGGCTTCGGATAGTGCCTCGAGGGCCAGTGCGGCTGTCTTGTTTTCGGCGCGGAGTGCTATGTCCGGATCACTAGAAAGAGTGATGATTCCGTTGGGCCCGGGCATTTTAAGCTTCATGTACCTGTAATGGGGTATGGCTTGGAAGATTGTAAACGCCTCCCGCCCTAATAGAGCGTGGTATCCGCTACTGAACGGGGCCACTTGGAACGTAACCTCTTCAGACCTGTAATTATCCGGCGTACCGAACACCACATCTAGTGTGATTTTTCCTGCACAACGTGCTTCTCGACTGGGGATTATTCCTCTAAAGGTTGTGCTGCTTCGCTCAATGCGGTTCCAGTCTATTTCCATTTTTTGAAGAGTTTCCTCATAAATGAGGTTCAATCCACTGCCACCGTCCATGAGTACCTTGGTGAGTCGAAAGCCGTCCACAATTGGACTGAGGACCAATGCAGTTGGTGCTCGGGCTGTTCGGAATTTAGGTTCGTCACTGGCATTAAAAGTAATAGCCGTGTCACTCCATGGGTTTATTGTTTCCACGTGGTAGACTTTGGCAAGGCCGCAGAGTGTTCGTTTTCTCATATTATTTGATGCGAAAGTCTCGAAGACTGTTGATACCGTACTGGTATCCCTGGGATGGTGCTCTGTGCCTTCTGGAATTAGAAGATCTTCGCCACTTTTGGCCACCTGCCGGAGTATCCAACATGCTCTAAGGCTATGAGTTGGTATGGCGCCCTCTGTACTGTGAATTTTACAGGGTCCATTGAGCCATCCCTCCAGTACGGTTCCATGCCCTGTAGAGGGTTTTTGCTTTTTGGTGTTTAACCCGGGCGTCTGGTGATAATGCACCCTTTTATTTCGGACTGGGTTCATATTCATGGCTGGATTGTCCCAAAATTTTATTTCGGTTTTCCAGGCGTTTTCCATCACACAGTACTTTCTTACTATGGACGCCAAGTCGGTGAAGCGTGCAATTTCACGGCGACTTATGGCGTTGAGGATTCCCTTGTCCGTGCAATTATTGCAGAAGAATGAGATTGCGTCTTCCTCGCGGCAGTCCTTGATCCTGTTCATTACCAGGAGGAATCTGCCCCAGGAGGAATCTTGGGGCTCTTGCCTAATTTGGGATAGATCGACTATGTTTGGGTGGGTGGGTGTAATTGAATCCGAAACCTCACCTAATCTGAGATTCAGGGGCTAGGGAGTTTCCGAACTCGGAAGTATGGATTCTTGGATGTTGTCCAATGAATCTGGCCCGCTGCCTGACTCTAGGTTCAGGGCTTGAGTGACATCCTCCCCTCCGCGAGTATCCGGCTTGGAGGGATCGGGAATCTGGACATAGCTAGTCCTTAAGATAGATGAAGGGTCGCCGCGTTGTTCCTCCACCACTGCGACGTGATGGGTGACCCGGGGGGAGTTAATCTCTCTCAGATCAGGTTTAGACCCAATCTGATCATAGTCCGTAGCGACTCCCAGGGCGGCGATGCGATCCAAGAGCTTGTTTAGGGAAGAGAGCTCCATTGGAACTAACTGCTCGGTGAGTTCTGAGTTGACGTGAAGATTGCTTTTGACGACCCGAGAAGTCATCATCGGCGCAGAGGCCGAACAGGCGGTCATAAGAAAACCATCTAGCCAGAGAGTTTGGCCGACAGCCAAAGCTTCCTTAGCAATAGTGCCGTCTTTAAAGACGGGACAAGGCATCCTTCCTGATGGCGATGGCACAGCGGAACTCTTAATGAAAGCACCAATGTCGGTGTCAAAACTGGCGGATCTCGGGTAGGGGGTCCCAAACTGTGCGTCTAGGAGGATGGTAACAGGAGACAAGGGACACGATGTTTTTACCCAGGTTCGGGCCCTCTCGATGGAGGTAAAACCCTATTCCTGCTTGATTAATATTGATGATATGGGTAGTACAATAGTAGATCTACCACGAGATCAGAGAGGCTAAACCCTAGAAGCTAGCCTATGGTATGATTGTTGTTCGTCCTATGGACTAAAACCCTCTGGTTTATATAGACACCGGAGAGGGCTAGGGTTACACAGAGTCGGTTACAATGGGAGGAGATCTACATATCTGTATTGCCAAGCTTGCCTTCCACGCCAAGGAAAGTCCCATCTGGACACGGGACAAAGTCTTCATAGTCCAACAGTCTGGCCAAAGGTTATAGTCCGGCTATCCGGACACCCCCTAATCCAGGACTCCCTCACCCACCTTCATTAATAAAGCTTTCCTCTTATATTCGCAATATCCAGATTGTAATCTTAGTTTCTTGCTTGTTCTTCGTTTGCTCGCAGGAAACAGGCCCTCGTGGTCAGGTTGACCGTGCTCTGGCGTGGTCAATAACCCTCGGAAGTTGGTTTAGCGATTTCTAAGGCGCGACGTCTCGCACGTTCGTAGTCGGATCGTCAAGGTCGACTCCCACAGAAAACGATAGCCACCATCTCATCGAAACATCGGGACACCTTTGCCTCTATCAAGTGGTATCAGATTTCCAGGTTGCTCGGTGAGATTTTACAGTTTTTCATAGTTTAGATCGAGTCTGTTCTTCATACCTATAGTCCATGCAAAAGCCACAAAAAAATTAGGGTTAGTTCATCATATCCGAACCAATCTGAGCCTTTGCATAATCTTTTTAGGATTTTTGCTTTGTTGAATTTGCGGTTGCATCGTCGTGTCAAGTTGCTGGTCTTAGAGTCTAGTCTTTTAGAGTTTCGAGTTCTGGTCATAAGTTGTCACGTCGCTGCCGCACCATCATCTTCACCTTGCCATCTACCACCACTGCTTATCCGCCACCGCTCTGAATCCGTATCCATATACCACCACCGATCCGTATCCATATACCACCACCGATCTGTATCCATATACCACCACCGATCCGTATCCATATACCACCACCGCTACCATATACCACCACCGCTGCCATATCCTACCACCATATATCCACCACCAATCCGAGTTCTTTTCATATTAGGTTTGTTTTCGAGATCCATCTATTTTCTTTTTCGTGTTTCCTTGCCTGAGTAGGTCTCGGAAAAAGTCTAGAGACCCCCGGGCAGTTTTTAGGCCAAATTTTCGGCGACCAAAAATATTTTTTCCCTATCTTAGTTTTAGGTTTTTCTGAGTCTTTTGAGACACTCGCCATCATAGTGATTTTTTATTGCACTTTTTCGTCGTCGCTGCCCTGATTTGCGAAAAAATAGTCAAAAAATTTTCGTGCCCATCCTGTCAGTTTGACCTCGGAAGAGTTTTGAGACACTCGCCATTATAGTGAATTTTCGAAAAAAAAAGAGGAGCGCAAAAAAAAGAGGAGCGCAAAAAAAAGAGCACAAAAAAAAGAGCACAAAAAAAGAGCGAAAAAAATCAGAGTGTGATTTCCCTTGTTTACGTGCAGCGCCGTGATTTTGTTAGTGTTCTAGGCTCGCGTCTCTAGCACGGTCTAGCCTAGGACCAGCACAGTACCGTCGTTGAGCGTTTATTCAACTTTGCATCTCTGAATTGATTATTGTTGACCCTTTTTGCTACCATATTATAAGCCTTCCCAGCTCCACATACATCTATATCGTGCGTTTGACTCTCCCTGGTAATCACTCTATCCAAGCTTTGAGAGTTTTGACTACGTCGGTTGTCGATCACCGCCTGCTGCTGGGTAAGAACTGGTAAGAATTTGAGATTTGCTTGACGGATTTGTGACACCCGCCACCACCACCACTTGTTAGTAGTCTGTAGGATCATATTCTTGTGTGTTTCTATTGCTGCTAACCATGCGAGGATCACAAGCCGACGAGACTGACTGGGAGAACTTGACGAACAAGGAGCTTCATGATAAGTTTTATCAAATGATGAGTGGACAGGTGCAAGATGTGCTAAACAGATTTGACGAGGCCATGGAGAAGATAGATGGCATGGAGAAGACGTTCGAAACAAAGCTCGATAACAAGTTTAATGAATTGCTCGCGCATCTTCCACCACCACCACCGACTGCACCTAACGCACCTCTACAACAACAACAACGACTACCTCCACGTCGCGAAATAGCCCTCCGCCGAGCGAGCCGTGTCCCTCTTGCACTTGGTCAAACTGTTGGTGCTGCTGTTGATACTTCTGTGGCTCCTGCTGCTGATGCGGAGGAGGATGATTATGTGGGGATTACGAGGATGAAATTGATCAAAATCAGAACTACGTGCAACCACCAGCACCACAACCACCAGGTCGTCCACTTGCAAATAATGGCAATGTTCGGGCTCCCCCTCAGGTACGAGATCATGACCATCTCCCTAAACTGAAATTGAATATTCCACCACTTGAGGGTAGATATGTTCCTGATATATATCTTACTTGGGAGTTAGAAACTGAACAACGATTTACATGTTTACAATATCCTGAGGAGAGACGTGTTCCTGCTGCTGTTTGTGCTTTCACTAGTTTTGCATGTGTTTGGTGGTCTGAACATTGTAGATTATATCTTGTTCTAGCTACTTGGGCTACTTCGAAAACTTCTATGCGTACTCATTGGGTTCCACCATATTATCAACGTGAATTATTTCAAAAATTGCAGCGCTTAAGACAAGGAAAAAATTCGGTAGAAGAATATTATCAGGAATTACAAACTGGCTTGATTAGATGTGGTATTGTTGAGGAGAATGAAGCTATGCTTGCACGTTTTCTGGGTGGATTAAATAGAGAGATTCAGACCATTCTAGACTATAAGGATTATAATAATATCACTCGTTTATTCCATCTTGCTTGTAAAGCTGAACGTGAAGTGCAGGATCGACAGGCATTGGCGCGAACTAACTTTTCTGCAGGTCGACCTTCATCATGGACACCACGTGCATCATCTACTTCCACTGCACCATCACCTCCTGCAGGTGCCACCTCCAACCGTGATACAAGAAAGCAGGCACAACCACCACTATCTGCCAAGAGCACACCTGTCGGGCCTGCACAAAGCTCTTCTTCTTCCATGGCGTCAACAGGGCACACAAGTGATATTATTTGTCGTTGTTGTAAGGGAAGAGGACATTTTGCGAGAGAATGCAAATCTCAGCGTGTGATGATTGCTACTGAGGATGGTGGGTATGAGTCCGCTAGTGACTATGACGAGGAGACTTTGGCTCTTATTACACGTGAAGAACACGGTGGAGATGATTCTGATCATGAGACGCAATACATGGCTCCTGAAGATGCTGACAGGTATGAATGTTTAGTTGCTCAACGTGTTTTGAGTGTGCAGGTCACACAAGCTGAGCAAAATCAGAGGCATAATTTGTTCCATACAAAGGGAGTTGTGAAGGAACGTTCTGTTCGCGTCATCATAGATGGAGGGAGCTGCAACAACTTGGCTAGCATGGAGATGGTGGAGAAGCTATCTCTCACCACAAGACCACATCCACATCCTTACTACATCCAATGGTTCAACAACAGCGACAAGGTTAAGGTAACACGTACTGTTCGTGTGGATCTCAGTATCTCTACCAATGCTGATTATGTTGATTGTGATGTGGTACCCATGCAAGCATGTTCCTTATTACTTGGTAGACCATGGCAATTTGATAAAAATTCTGTACACCATGGTAGAAATAATCAGTATACTCTTGTTCATAAGGATAGCCATATTACTTTGCTTCCTTTGACTCCTGAATCCATTTTGAAAGATGATATTAATAGAGCTAATAAAGCAAAACAGGAGAAAAATAAGAGTGAAAATCAGATTGTGGCAAAAGAATTTGAGCAACAAATGAAGCCTAATAATAAACCATCTACTATTGCTTCAAAAATTAAATTGAAAAGTGCATGTTTACTTGCCACCAAATCTGATATTGATGAGCTAGATTCTAGCAAATCTGTTTGCTATGCTTTTGTGTGCAAAGAGGCATTATTTTCATTCGAGGACGTGCCTTCCTCTTTGCCCCTGCCGTCACTAACATTTTGCAGGATTTCGCTGACGTCTTCCCACAAGACGTGCCACCGGGATTACCACCTATTCGAGGGATTGAGCATCAAATTGACTTAATTCCCGGTGCATCGCTACCCAACCATGCACCATACCATACCAATCTAGAGGAGATGAAGGAGATTATGCGTCAAGTACAGGAGCTGCTCGACAAAGGTTATATACGCGAATCTCTTAGTCCTTGTGCTGTTCCTATTATACTAGTGCCTAAAAAGGATGGTACGTCGCATATGTGTGTTGATTGTAGAGACATTAATAATATTACTATTCATTATCGTCATCCTATTCCTAGGCTAGATGATATGCTTGATGAATTGAGTGGCTCTACAATATTCTCCAAAGTTGATTTGCGTAGTGGATACCATCAAATTCGTATGAAATTGGGAGATGAATGGAAAACAGCATTTAAAACTAAGTTTTGTTTATATGAGTGGTTAGTCATGCCTTTCGGGTTAACTAATGCACCTAGTACTTTCATGAGACTAATGAACGAGGTTTTACGTGCTTTCATTGGACGTTTTGTGGTAGTCTATTTTGATGATATACTGATTTATAGCAAATCTTTGGAAGAACATTTGGAACATTTACGTGTTGTTTTTAATGCTCTACGTGATGCACGTTTGTTTGGTAACCTTGGGAAGTGCACCTTTTGCACCGACCGAGTATCTTTTCTTGGCTATGTTGTTACTCCACAGGAAATTGAAGTTGATAAAGCCAAGATTGAAGCTATTGAGAGTTGGCTGCAGCCCAAAACGGTCACACAAGTGAGGAGTTTTCTTGGACTCGCTGGTTTCTATAGGCGTTTTGTGAGAGATTTTAGCACCATTGCTGCACCTCTCAATGAGCTTACAAAGAAGGATGTGCCTTTTGTTTGGGGTACTACACAGGAAGAAGCCTTCACGGTATTGAAAGATAAGTTGACACATGCTCCTTTACTCCAACTTCCTGATTTTAATAAGACTTTTGAGCTTGAATGTGATGCTAGTGGAATTGGATTAGGAGGTGTGTTATTACAAGATGGCAAACCTGTTGCATACTTTTCTGAAAAATTGAGTGGGCCTAGTCTGAATTATTCTACTTATGATAAAGAATTATATGCTCTTGTTCGGACATTAGAGACATGGCAACATTATTTATGGCCCAAAGAATTTGTTATACATTCTGATCATGAATCTTTGAAACATATTAAAAGTCAAGCTAAACTGAATCGTAGACATGCTAAATGGG
>NC_053028.1:614703253-614735114 GCF_003073215.2 Triticum urartu
TGTTCGGTGGCCGGGGCTCCTCCTCGTCATCACTATGCAGCCCCTTTTCCTTGTTTTCGGCATTTAACTTACCGGCCTGCTTGAACACCCAGCATTCTCTATTGGTGTGATTGGCTCGCTTATCGGGGGTGCCGTGGATTTGACACGAGTGATCAAGTATGCGATCCAAACTGGATGGGCCCGGAGTACATCTTTTGAATGGCTTTTTCCGCTGACCGGATCTAGAGCCTCTGAATCTGGCATTGACTATCGTATCATTGGTGTTATCACTGTTGTTGTGGCGCTTTTGTCTGTTACGATGTGGTCTGCCGTTGGCATCTTTGGTATCCGAAGTGCCCGGATTCCTTGATGTGTTGTTGCTGCGAGTCAGCCAGCTATCCTGGCCCGCTCAAAAGCGGGTCATGAGTGTCGTGAGGGCTGCCATAGACTTCGGCTTCTCCTGGCCGAGGTGCCGGGCAAGCCACTCGTCACGGATGTTATGCTTGAATGCCGCTAAGGCCTCTGCATCTGGACAGTCGACAATTTGGTTTTTCTTAGTTAGGAACCATGTCCAGAATTGCTTGGCCGATTCCCCTGGCTACCGAGTTATATGACTTAAATCGTCAGCGTCCGACGGTCGCACATAAGTGCCCTGGAAATTGTCCAGGAATGCATCCTCCAAATCCTCCCAACTGCCGATGGAGTCTGCTGGCAAGCTATTCAGCCAATGCCGAGCTGGTGCTTTGAGTTTTAGTGGGAGGTACTTGATGGCATGCAGATCATCACCGCGAGCCATGTGGATGTGAAGGAGGAAATCCTCAATCCATACAGAGGGATCTGTTGTACCATCATACGATTCGATATTTACGGGTTTAAAACCCTCCGGGAATTCATGATCCATAACTTCATCAGTGAAGCATAGGGGGTGTGATGCACCTCTGTGCCGGGCTATATCACGACGCAGTTCATATGAGTCTTGTCTGCTGTATTCGGCCTGGCCGGATTTACTTTTAGTGTATCCAGCGTGACGGTCATCGTCCCGCGTTGGCACGCGCCCCCGTGACCCTTATATTTACCTTGCATGTTTTACCCTGCTGTCCAATACGTCTCGCAGGCCCATGTGTTGCCCCGGGCCTTGGTATTTTTGATTGAGTGGCGGCGGGGTGCAGGCTGAACTTCAGGCTGAAACGCCTCTCTGTCTCGGCCTCGCGGTGGCCGGTCAGCCGCATCGTACGCTGGTGATGCGGGTTTCAATGCTTCCTCCTCGAGGTGAGGTAGCAACCTGCGCTTTGGATAACTCTTGGTTGGGCGCTCGAGTTCGTATTCCTCGTCTGCAAGGACTTCGGTCCATCTATCTGCTAGCAAATCTTGATCAGCTCGAAGCTGTTGTTGCTTTTTCTTCAAGCTATTTGCTGTGGCTATAAGCCGGTGCTTGAAGCGCTCCTGTTCGATGGGATCCTCAGGCACGATAAATTCTTCGTCGCCGAGGCTCACCTCGTCTTCAGAGAGAGGCATGTAATTGTCCTCCTCCGATTCTCTATCTGTTGCCTGCTCTGGAGGGCTAGCTGGTTCACTCTCCCACTCTAAATCATGCTGGGGGGGATTGCTGTCGTCTTTGGCACTATCCGGAGTGTTATTGTCTCTTGTGCCGGTATCACTACTTAGAGCGGCGCTGCTGACGTCGGCTCTTGGGTTGCTTCTTGGAGGGTTCATCCTCCGCTGTCTCAACGCCATTGCCTTCTTTGGGGGTGTCCACCATGTATATATCATATGAGGAGGTGGCGGTCCAGCGCCCTATGGGCGGTGGTTCCTGTTCGTCTCCTGCATCGTCGTCCATACCGTCGATGTCTTCGGAGTCGAAGTCGAGCATGTCGGTTAAATCTTCGACAGTGGCTACTAAGTGGGTGGTGGGTGGGCAGCGAATTTCCTTGTCGTCCGCATCCCATTCTAGCCGGACATAGTTCGGCCAAGGTTCTCCTGACAAGGAGAGAGACCTTAATGAATTTAGCACATCACCGAAAGGCGAGTGCTGAAAGATATCCGTGGAGGTGAACTCCATGATAGGCGCCCAATTGGATTCGATAGGCACGGATGCAGGCGGCTCGGAGTCCGTGGTCGGAGACGAATCCAGTGGTTCGGCAACATGGCTCTCGTAAGGGTTAAAGTCAGTATCCGGCTCCATCGCCACTAAGAGTGCGGCCTCCATGCCGAGTACTATCCCTCCGTCCTCGGATGGCACAATTTTCTCCGGATTGAAGGCCGGAGTAGTTGCAGATGCGATCTCTCGAACACTGTCCGACGGCAGAGTTGCGTCATGCTTGTCATGATTGTGCGGCGCACCTGACATGGCCTCGAATCCGTCAAAGATCAAGTCTCCATGGATGTCGGCAGTGTAGTTTAAGTTTCCAAACCTGACCTGATCGCCAGGGGCGTAGCTCTCAATCTGCTCCAGATGGCCAAGCGAATTGGCCCGCAGTGCGAAGCCTCCGAATACGAAGATCTGTCCGGGGAGGAAAACCTCACCCTGGACCGCATCGTTACCGATGATCGAAGGGGCCATCGAGCTTTCCGGTGACGGCACAGTGGAACTCTCAATGAAAGCACCAATGTCGGTGTCAAACCGGTGGATCTCGAGTAGGGGGTCCCGAGCTGTGCGTCTAAGGCGGATGGTAACAGGAGGCAGGGGACACGATGTTTACCCAGGTTCGGGCCCTCTTGATGGAGGTAAAACCCTACGTCCTGCTTGATTGATATTGATGATATGAGTATTACAAGAGTTGATCTACCACGAGATCGTAGAGGCTAAACCCTAGAAGCTATCCTACGGTATGATTCTATGTTGTTCTACTGACTAAACCCTCCGGTTTATATAGACACCGGAGGGGGCTAGGGTTACACAGAGTCGGTAACAAGGGAGGAGATCCACATATCCGTATTGCCAAGCTTGCCTTCCACTCCAAGGAAAGTCCCATCCTGACACAGGACGAAGTCTTCAATCTTGTATCTTCATAGTCCAACAGTCCGACCAAAGGATATAGTCCAGCTGTCCGTAGACCCCCTAATCCAGGACTCCCTCACCCCACCACCACCATTTTCTAGTAGTCTGTAGGATCATATTCTTGTGTGTTTCTATTGCTGCTAACCATGGCAGGATCACAAGTCGATCAGACTGACTAGGAGAACATGACAAATAAGGAGTTGCATGATAAATTTCAGCAAATGATGACTGAACAGGTGCAAGATAATTGGCTTTGAGAAGACGTTCGAAACAAAGCTCGATAACAAATTTAATGAACTACTTGCGCGTCTTCCACAACAACAACAACACCAATGACGACAACAACGACGACGACAATTGATTAAATGCGGTATTGTTGAGGATAACAACAACAACAACAACAAAAAATATGTAGAAGAATATTATCAGGAATTACAAACTGGCATGATTAGATGTGGTATTGTTGAGGATAATGAAGCTATGCTTGCAAGTTTTATGGGTGAATTAAGTAGAGAAATTAGACCATTCTAGAGTACAAGGAGTATAATAATATCACTCATTCATTCCATCTTGCTTGTAAAAGCTAAACGTGAAGTGCAGGATGGACAAGCATTGGCACGAACTAACAATTCTGCAGGTCGACCTTCCTCATGGACACCGCGTGCATCCTCTACTTCCACACATTCTACTGCATCGGCACCTCCATCAGCTGCCACCTCCAGTCGTGATACAAGAAAGCAGGCACAACCACAACTATCTACCAAGGGAACACCTGTTGGGCCTGTACAGAGCTCTTCTTCTTCCATGGCATCAACAGGGCACACAAGTGATATTATTTGTCGTCGCTGTAAGGGAAGAGGTCATTATGCAAGAGGATGCAAATCTCATTGTGTGATGATTGCTACTGAGGATGGTGGTTTTGAGTCCGCTAGTGACTATGATGAGGAGACTTTGGCTCTTATTACACGTGAAGAACACGGTGGAGATGATTCTGAAAATGAGATGCAATACACGGCTCCTGGAGACGCAGACAGGTATGAATGTTTAGTTGCTCAACGTGTTTTGAGTGTGCAGGTCACACAAGCAGAGCAAAATCAGAGGCATAATTTTTTCCATACAAAGGGAGTTGTGAAGGACAGTTCTGTTCGTGTCATCATAGATGGAGGGAGCTGAAACAACTTGGCTAGCATGGAGATGGTCGAGAAGCTATCTCTCACCACAAGACCACATCCACATCCTTACTATATCCAATGGTTCAATAACAGTGGCAAGATTAAGGTAACACGTAATGTTCCTGCGCATTTTAGTATCTCTAAATATGCTGATTATGTTGATTCTGATGTGGTACCCATGCAAGCATGTTCCTTACACTACAGAAAAATACACTTCCGTGATGATACGTGTTTGTCAGAGTAGGTCACGTTTTCTGTCATGCATGTACATCCATGACAAATTTATGACAGAATCAAGATAGTCATACCTATGCTGTCGTAGAAATGTTCCATGACATTACCAAAATTATCATCACGGAAGTGTCCACTTCCATGACAATAAATCACGTGTCACAGAAGTGCTTTCATCAAGGGTGACCGACACGTGGCATTCACCGTAACGGAATGCCATTAAGCTATCGGATACAGTTTTGGATCCGATAACCCGTTAACAGCCCCGACCAATGGGGATTTTCCACGTGTAAATTCTTCATTGGCTAGAGGAAACACGTGTCGGCTCACCATTGGGACAGATGTCATCCACTCATTGGACCCAAAGCGCCTATTATATATCGACACGTGGCATGACCCAACAGAGGCCCATTCCTGTGAAAAAGCCAGCCCGTTTGACTTGGTCAAAAGGTGGCGGGCCGGCCCATGGCAAGCCTATTAACGGCCTGTTCGCGTATAGCCCATTTACAGCCCGCTAACCCAGGGCCCGTTTACGGCCTATCTGAATTAGGCCCAGTAGCGTCATCTGGGCTGTCCAATATAATTCCAGCCCGTTTTAACTTCTGGCCCATGTATGGCCCATGGTGTCTTTCGACCCGTATGAGGCCCTTATTACTCTTGGCCCATTAACGTCCCATGGTAAAACTGGCCCGTAATGAACAGTGTATCACTTTATACCCATTAACGGCAGGTCATGAAACTGGCTCGTAATGAATAGTGTATCACTTTATACCCATTAACGGCCCATTATTCCGTTGGGCCGTTTCCAGCCCATGTTATCTTTTGGCCTTCTTGGGGCCCATTTTTTATTGGGCTCATTTCCACATTTGTTTACTTATGGGTCGTTGCTGTCATTTTCTACTTGTGGGCCAAATTCAGCCCGTGGTTACAGTCGGCCCGTTTGTGGCTCATTAATACGTTGGGCCATTTTCATAGCGTCATCAAAATACGGCCGATTAACGATGGCCCATTATGGTCAGCCCATGAACGGACAATTTCAACTCTAGCCCATTTACGGCCATAATGTGGTCTGTTATTGGCCCATGTTTGGCCAACCAATCAAAACCCCGTAGAAGGCCCATTGTGTCTACGGCCCGTATAAGGCCCATTGTTTCTACGCCACGTAGAAGGCCCATTGTTTCAACGACCCTTAGAAGGCCCCTTGTTTCTACGGCCCATACGAGGCCCATGTTAACTATAGCCGGTGGGCATCAAGTTTGCCACTAGTGAAAATATAGGGAACACCCTACACTATACAAAAATGGCTTGCTGTTTTCTTCAACCGGTGGTTGCACATTAAGAACAAATTTTGTATCACACCAAAACAAATTACAACTATAAAACAAAAGGAAGGTTGACATAAAAGTTAACAGTCTAGCAGATAAAGGCACCACCAGAAGTTCAGAAGCTCAGTTCATTTGACCTGACTGTTACGTTTTCATGCTATATTGTCCGATGGAGCACCATAACCTTCGCCTTCAGTTCTCCTAGGCACCTGAACAACATAGCAAATGTCTGATAGTCTGGTTTCAAAACCATGCATATCTTGACAACATCGAACAATGTCTCTCCTTGTTTCATAAAGGGTCTCTGTTAGGGAATGGACTTGTGTCTGGAGGGCAGATACAACATTGTTTTGAGCTTGCATATCTTGATCATGAGGCAGTTTGGACGAGATTGCCTTAACAACCAAGCCAGTATTATGCAAGAATGTGCTTTTGGCACTGTTAGTGGCCAGGTACGGACCCACTCCAGCAAGAGCTGACATTGCGGTTATAGTTGCCTCGCCACCTTCAGAAGGCGGCGGTTCCACCATTTTTTCCATAGCTCGCTGAAAAGTTGTGGTTTTACATTAGTAGTACCAGAACAGAAGATATTAAGGAGGCAGCAAAACCAAACAAAATAGCTTTGGTCTATATACATAACTTACTCTGGTGAACCCATGTAAAATAATAGTTGTATTTTATTGCAAAGTACATAATAGAACCAGGTTCCAAACATATGACCATGTACCATCGCTAATGTATTGTCTATTTCTTCACATTGTATTGAGGGCTAAGGATAAAGAGACGAAGTTTATAATACGGTAAGCATAGTATGGCATTATTCATATCAGGAAACAACTGAGAACAGACAAATAGGCAATTGTAACGTTGTGTGGGCAAGTCCAGCACAGAACTTGATTACAGGTCAAGATCAAAGGAACATCACTCCTCTCTTTTAAACCTTGTAAGGTGCAATGATACGCTAACACAATTGTGTATAAAATTGAAAAGAGTAATAGACATTGGCTGCAAACCATGCAGTTCAAGGCACAAGTCAGAGTAAGTAGTAGTTAAAAGGCATGAGGATTAAGGACTTACAACAACGGCTTTGACTGGTGTAGTCATGTCCTTCTTCTTGCTGGTGTGACAGTCCTTGATGATTTCGACGGCATTTGGTTCAGGTACTTTTTGGTCCTTGTGGGCTTTCCTCTACATTTGGAACAAGTCAATATAGATCTGATAATATGGTATAGCGAAAAGAGTGCAACAGCTACTAATTACAAGAGCCTCGCAGTGTGCAATATAGCTATGAGATCCTGTCGTCTGTTGGAATTTCACTTTAGTATGGTTGGCCTTATTCTTTGAACAGTTCACCTACAAGAAGATAGATTTGTGTGGCACATGCGTAAATAGGACTTCAACATGTGATCTGATCACATATATATAATGTACCTGATACTTCCGATCGGACCAGTATTTAATGAGGCCTCTCCAGTCTTCATCAGATATATTTTCCACTAGAGATGTTTGGGCAAGTTCACTGTTAGCCTTGCCTTCAAAGTGAGTTTTCCTCAAGTTATACTGATACTGTCGTAAGCAGACTTGAAAACATGGGTGCAAGCTTGTCTGGTTGCATCATCTTGGCTATCCAACTTGATCCTCATCTATTGAAAATTATGGGAGTCTCATTATCGACAACCTAGAAAGTATTGGACAGAGCAAGACGATATTACTAGTTTCCATACGTAACCATACTTACAGATAAATGGTCGAGGAAGGCGTTGAACTGGGTTTTGTCTTTGTCATTCCTGTACTGAATCCATGTTGGGACACTACAAAAAAAGACACATCTGTGACATTTTGGGTAGAACGAAAAAAATTTATGTCATACCTATGACACTTCTATGACGATAATTGTGACAAAACCCAGTATCATCATAGATGTGGTGGGGTCCTACTTCTATGACCAAAAATCCTGATAGAAAATGGGCTTTTCGTCCTACGCGGGCCCGAGACGCAACTGCATGACATTCTTTGGGCCGTCCATGAGGGAAAAAACCATGGTAGAAGCGAGGGCGAGGAAACTATCGGGGTGTTCCCGGTTACGGTGGGTGGTTGGGGCCTAGCGATGCGCGTTTCTCTCGTACACGCACGCGCGTGGGTGCCAAGTGTTGGGCTCTAACTGAACCCGAGCGATTGCACTGTAGGCTACGCGTTACTGAACCCGAGCGATCGATCGATGGCTGTTAACTAAACCCGATCAAGCGATTCCTTCGCTACTGCTGCTAACTGAAGCCGATCGATGCTGCCTCTGGATGAACAGTGAGCGTGCTAGGGGGTTTGGATGAATAGTTCTTGGTGGGGTGGATGAACAGGACCCCGTGGTGTTGCCTCTGGATGAATAGGACCCTGATCGATTGAGCTGGTTGGGGCTGGATGAACAGGACCACACCGTGGAGGGTAGGATGAACAGTAGACGGTGGAGGGCTGGATGAATAGTAGCCCGTGGAGTGGTGGTTGAATAGGAGCCCATGGAGAGGGCTGGTTGAACAGTAGCCGGTGGAGTAGCGTGCGGTGGAGGCTGGATGAACAGTCGCAGGTGGAGGCTGGAGGAGGTCGACGGTGGATGAACAGTAGCCCGTGGAGGGTGGAGGGGGTCGACGGTGGAGGTGAACAGTATCCCGTGGAGTCCCGTTTTGCGGTACACCACACCCCTCCCGATACTTGCTGCCCCAGTGATAATAAATGATACCTGCCAGCTCCCCGGCTTCGTTGTGAATTTATCTCCTATAGTAACTACATTGAAGCACCTGAAAAAAGTAACTATGTTGACAAACCCATGGGCCCCAATGTCAGTATAGCATTAGGAGGAAGTATTTTTTCGATGAGGCACTGGCTTGCGTACGGCCATAGCCTGGTGGGTCCCGACTGTCCGCCTCTCCACGTACAGTCCTCTCTAGATTCCTCTCGTTTTTCAGCATGTTGACAACGGCAGACAGCAGCGTCGCGACGAGCGCACAAAGGCGCAGGAGGAGATCCAACCTGAGGAAGTGCCTTATTAGTAACGAAACAACTGAACTAGCCCAGTGGCTGAGTGACACTACCCGACAGCTGTTCCGCTCGGGTTCGATTCCACCTGTGCAGAGAAAATATCTCAAAAAAATTTGCCTCTGCCTTTATTGATATGTGGGTCCCAATTGTCATCTACGCACACCACGTCCTACACTTTCCAAAACTTCGTCCCTCGTTTTCTCTGTTTTTTTCACACTTGACGTTGTGTGGGCATTTTGAAAATAGCATATCTTTTTGACTGTGCGTCATATGAAGATGTGCTATGCATGAATGTTGATCAGCATGATGTTAACTGGATGGTAGTTCCAGTTTCGACCATGAATAAAACTTCCAGCATGATGTTAACACTGTTTGAAAAGGTCGTGTTAATATAAATGCTCTACCTCTGAAAGTTGCAGTTTCTTATCTGAAGCTGAACCTGAAGTTTCTTATCTAAAACTGGAACTTGCAGTTTCTTCTCTGAGAATCACATTGTATGCACTTTTACACTCCTTTGAAACTACATTTTTTTAAGTGCTAAAAATAGATATCTAGAATTGGTGCTTCTTCCAGAAAAGAGTACACCCCTAGAAAACTGCCAATATAAGCTACTAGTATTTTTTAAGTCTAAGCTACTAGTATTTGGTTAGAGGATTTGCTGCCAAGAAAGATCCATCCATAGTGAGCGCCACACATCCCACTGTTGGTGGGGGATGCCAATGCTTAGATAGAGCAGGCTTGGTGTCGGTAATTTTTACTTGGCACCTCGCACTCTGCATATATGCCGGTTCCATCTGTACATTTGTGCAGTTCCACCAAAATGCAGCTGAATAAGCCTGTTTGCACAGATAATGAAAAGGCGTGATTAGACTGTAGTGGCACTAGTTGATGAAACATACACTAATAAATAGAAGAAAATATTACATCATACTGGAAATCGACCCAAGTCTCCCCGATACACCTTCTGCCAGTGATGAACATCAGTGTACAGTGGTAGTACAAGGAGGGGCCTTGAGACATTCAAATCTCTATTTTTTGTGCAGATCAACTAAAATTAAGCACCCCAGTTTGTAGAAACGCTTAAACATTAACAATGGGACTAGTTGATGAAACATACATTAACAAAGAGAAGCACTTTCTTTATCTACATTGGAAATGAAATGATAGAGAGGACACTCGCTCTATTTTAACTGTATTATTACTTCATTTTATCAGTGACACTAGGGTCGAGCAGGTGGCAAACGAGGTGTACCATGCGTCGCAAGGATGAAGGCCGGGGTTGCTTAGACTAGGATGCTGAAGCTGGCTCTTTCAGTCCCTATCTTCCCCCTGATGTTTCTGTGGTAGCATTTGGGTTGTAATCCAAACTTGGTCGAGATGGTGTTGTGTCCCCTACCTGGCTAGCTTATGTGGCGAACTTGTCTCCTGCCAGTACTCAGTCCGTTCTAGTAGTAGTTGCATAACTGCCCGATTACACTGAGATGTTGTCGGATAATGGTTCTCTATGGTTGGGTTTCTTTAATGAAAACAGAGGGAACCCCCTCTTTCGATATATAAAAAACAGTGGCCCTAGCGGTGCCAAAACATGGCCTCAAATTAATAGTGCCACTAGATTAAGGTGCAAAATAATAACATTACTGCTTTATCATGGCAGTGCCAAAACAGTAGCACAAGAGAAGAATCAACATGAAGGATCTTTGGCAAACAGTCAGACCAAAAAGGAACATACCTCGTGTTGGGAACCATATCTGCAGTCAACGCCATCGTAGAAGGGACGACACCAGTCACCAACATGGATGATTCAATTCATGGGAACTTTTGGTGCAGTTCACCTAAAATGAAGCAATGTCGCATGAGCTAGCAGCTTCTTCTTCTTCTTCTTCTTTTAAGAAGGGGGCTCCAGCCCCGGTTCCATTTCCATCAGAAAACGAAACCCACAAAGCTTCTTCATTAGTTGCAATAAAATTGAGCAACATCAAGGTTGGTCGTGAAGCTCCTGGAGAGTAGGCGTACCAGGACAGTTGCATCTCTAACGAAAAGAAGCAACTTATCTTAATGGGAAATTTAGCAGGACATGAAAAAAAGTGCCATTGATTCATATTACTCGAGGCATTACATTGAAAACAACATTGGTTTAACGTGTCCTTACTTTTAACAGTGCGACCGCTACATTTTACCAGTGGCATTACATAAGAGTGGCTCGGGGCAACAAACATTAGAAGAGGATATCTGGGTTGGTCCCATTTTTGTTCCATATATAGCCACCTTATACTGTATGAGGCTAGCAAATCTAGTGCTGGACTTACTCTGTTGATTTTTCCCCTAGTCCCCACTTTCTTTCCTTTTTCAACCAATAGATCGGGTTTATATTGAGTTTGTACAATGTTCCCTTTATTTCCCTATTAGACCTAGAGACCAGTTGGATAGCCAGTCTCTACTACTTTTCGCCCCCATTATTTCCTCTTTCGACCAAGTCCTAGATTCAGGTAACAAATCTTCCCCCACCCCACCCCCTTTCTTCCTTGTTTGAACCAAGTACTACTAGATTTGAGTGCATGAACAAGTTTTACCTGTTAACAATAAAAAATTAGGTGGTTTCCGAACAGCTGATCGATCCTATCTACACGAGGGGGGCTGAGAAATAGTAAAAGATACAAATGCAGCGACGTTAGGAGCTCGGGAAGTAGAGCAAGGCCGGTTTTGAAGGAAGTTATACCCGAGGGTTGCCGAGATGTCGCTAGGTGGGCGGCGGGAGGCCGGATCTACCCACACTACGGTAGCGAGGAAGAAGGGGTGGGAGGCCCTCCCTCGCCAGCGATGCTTGGGAGAGAACGGCAAGGCACGCTGATCGGGACGCGCCGGTAGTGTGTAAGAGCCATCGCCGAGGACGACCACGTAAATGTTGCAACTTCTCAACTTCCCCGGCGGAGAGGATCCGGTTGGATCTGTGACCAGCGGTGAGTAGAGAGAGAGAGTGTGTGTCCACCGCTGCCGTGTTTAGATCTGGAGAGGACGAGACAGTGTGAAGAGAGCAACACTAGCAAGCAAGCGCGGAGGCTCCTGCCTATATAGTGGAGTACTAGTTTTCTTTTGTCTATCGGCTGGAGCCGGCTTAACCTCGGCAATGACTGTTGAGAAGTCTTCATGCACCCGACTTATGTACTACTTTTATTAACTCACCCGACTTGCGGGGCTGGGGAGTGTGCCTATGGTCGGTTCTCAATTGCGGTCCCACATGTGTGTGCAAACGCAATATGACGCGCGTTCCATTCGGAGAGCGGCGTGCCAGACCGACTGACCATCTGGGGTGCGACGCGAATGCGAGGGGCGTGCTGTATACTCAGTACATGTGTACCACCGTTTTCTCGAGGCTTTGCTCCATGGCGCAATCCATGGATACAAAATTAGTATACTATACTATTTAAAAGTCGTGGGCGGGGCTTTTCCCACGCGGTAGGCGGGGCAGTTCGGCCTAGTCGGTTTGACAAAGACGTGAGAAGATGAGGGAGTAGGCTACGGCAAATGTAGGGTTGTGTGATTTGACAGTGAGTTACTGCTGGACAGGTGGGGCCTGGTGATTTGACTTGCCATTACCATTTTAACTATGGCGCTACGACCGGCTTGAGTCTCCCAATTCCTAACTACCTCCATACAGGTGCCTCTCCCGATGCTCCACCATGTAGAGGCTGGGTCTTGCTTGAGAGCCCACTCCTCCATTTTTTCCTTGCCTCTTTCCCCCAGATATGCAAAAATGCCATGTAAAGCGGGCTTATAGCCCACTAGTGTACTTGATCCTACAGGTGCTAAGCCTGCCACATAGGCATAAAATCTGACGTGGCAAGTTAATTAAGAAGAGACAAACTAGTTTGGTGACCCCAGGAAGAAACGGTGATAAGCACGTGTACCTAGATGAAGCAAACTTAGCAACAAAAAACTAAGCACCTATGCATTGGGGGCTTGAGTTGCTAAGCCATTTAATGCCCATAGCACCTCATCTAAGCACCATTTCATTGGAAGAGCTCACTCCTTGGCAAATGCAATAAATACTATGAAGAAAGAGATAGATAGAAGTAAACAAAAAATGCTCTTATAGCCAACCTTATAGCTAACCTTGTTGTATGAGTGACTAAGTGATGACTATGTATGACATGCCAACATCAGATAGCCTAACACAACGTTTTAAATCTCCAAGGGCGCGGCCGCGCGAGTGAGGCGACGGTCGTGGTAGGTGCGACCATGATATGGGCTGCTGGCAGCCCTTGGATCTGAGATCCAACGGTAGCATGCTAAGTTGCTGAAAAATTGCAGAATAACCCTCCAGGATAGGATATTCACCCGTAGGTCTAGAATCACGCCACGCAACCGTTCGATCTCAGATCCATGGGCTCTCGGAAGCCCGTATCATGGGAGAATGGAAAGCTTTGTATCACCTGTAATTTTCCCAACGCTTGACATGACATCGAAAGCCATTTAATTGGGCGTCGAGTAGACATGACATCTAATTGGGCCCCCATAATACTATGCATGAATCCATTTATCCACCAGGCAAGACACTACCCTACCATTCGCACGCGCCCCCCACTCGACATTTTTACAATCGATAAACCGCTCCTAGTCGTCCCGTCCTTTCACATTACGGCAGTTCCACTAATCCTAACCCTTCTCCCAAATCCATGGTGTCCGAAATCTCCATGATCGGCGGTGAGTACAAGGTTATAACCATCACCGGTGATGAGTTCGACGTCATCTACACCTGTTCTTCCGCAACGGTGAAAGAATGCCTTGCTCGCTCCAAACGCATGTTCGAAAACTCAAATGATGAGTGGGTCGCTAGGCTAGATGTTGAGTACACCACAACCCTGGTAAGCGAGAAAAAATCTAAAGGAGGCAGAGAAGAAGAAGCCCGCCGTGATCCAGGTTTGCGTGCATGACTTATGCTTGGTCTACCACATATGTCATGCCGACGTTGAGTGCCAGGATTTTAAGAATTTCCTCAAGGACGGCAGAGTCAAATTCGTTACTGTAGACTTTAGGAACGACAAGGAAATTCTGGGTCGGATAGGCCTCGTTGTAGGCGACCCCTTCAACCTCCAGAAGAAACGGCTGGTGCCCTCCCGTGATCAGCCTTCAATGGTGACCCTGGCAGGAGCCATGGGTCATCCTTCATACGGTACACTGAAGAAACCTCTGTTCAGGTTTCATCATGCATGGGAGTGGAATGTACTAGATATAGACCACATCCACTACGCTGTAATGGATGGCTACCTTTGTTTCAATATGTACAAGGGTTGGATGAAGAGAAAGATCCAAGTGTGCGGTTCAAGCAAAGAAGTATCGGCCAAGAGGAAAAGGGACAAGCACGAAGTCGAGGACGTGGATGAGGAGTCCGAGTAAGGTGGCAGTGTCGTTGCTCATGGTGGTTCTAATGCAGTGTCTACTGGATTAGTTGCTTAGTTTAATTTCTGGTGTGCTTAGTTTTATTTGAGGGGTGTGTTGTGTTGAGCCCCCAACAGAACTATGTTATGTTTCTTCTTGTTATATTTCGTACATTTCATCTTTTAGTTGGTATAGAACTACCACTCGTTTCTTCACATTATATACGTACAATATATATGGCCAACATCATATAGCAAGCAGTTTAGTTGTCAAAGAATTTTAGGGTGCTTAGTTTTCTCAAAGAATTCCAGGGTGCTTAGTTTTATTTGAGGGGTGTGTTATGCTGGAGACTATTAACTTATCATTGTGAGAATCGGCTTATTTTTGTCATGTAACATGGTCAACGGGTTTGACGTGAAAATAACAATGTGTAATGGCATTCCTAATATACGCTGCCTCCCCCAGATTTTCTTTACTGAGGCAACATAGAACTATATGAGTGCCCTATTAAATTTTGGAATTATTCCTGGTTTTTTGGCCTTTTTATAAATTAATTGAGTTTCTGGTCATTTAATGTGCATAATCCAAATTTGATCTACAAGCACATGCTCCCGTGCACCAAGGTTGATTGAAAAATCACATGTGTGTCCTCGAGTGAATTTCAAGGTCACATGCAAGAAATGGGAATGAAATTCAAACATCTGGGCATCGTGGTTTGGCCGAGAACATTGAGAAGCTTGGTTTCAAAATTCTTGTAAATCGAAAACATGCCTGAAAATCATGGAACTTGGCATGGTGTCATGTCATGGTACTACCATGTTGTGGTAAAAAAATTGCAGAATAGGAACAAGTTTTGGTATAAGTTTCTTGCAAACCAGAGCTTCTCTCATGAAGGCTCGTGCTTCTGAGAGGGAACGTGTCACCTTTGTGTACATAATTAAAATTTTAAATACAAGCACATGCTCCAGTGTGCCAAAGCTGGTTGAAAAATCACATGTGTGTCCTCGGGTAAATTTCTAGGTCCCGTGCCAGAAATGGGAATGAAATTCAAACATCTGGGCATCATGGCTCGGCTGGAAACATTGAGAAACTTGGTTTTTTAATTCCTATAAATCCGAAACACGCATGAAAATCATGAAACTTGGCTTGGTGTCATGACATGGCACCAACATGCTATGGTAATTTTGTTGTCCGATTTGCGAAGGCGCACACATTAACAATCAACAAAGTCATTCTGGAACAAGTGTCGTCACGTTACAATCGGAAACGCAAGTATTATTGAAACAGTGGGCATTCTATTTACCATTCACGTGCTGCCACGCGTCCCCTTTTTTATTAGCTAGGAGGCGCCGTGCGGGGTAGCTATTTGAGTACGGGAGGCGTGCGAGCCCTTTGACCTCCATCTTCCGTCCACCTCTCTCCCAAGGTCTCCATTAATGGTGCCCGAGCCTCTGTTTAATGGCGTGGCAATGTCTCACTCGACTGAGATTTAAGAGAGAAAAAGAAAATCTGAAAAGAAAATTTTGCACGGATCTTGATGTAAGTTTCGATGGACCTATATAGCATCTACCGCGACTTATAGCAAGACTGATGAATGTGCGGGCCGCACACGTCACCAACACGACACGAGCTACGTCTGCCTGGTGCACATGCAGTCGGGTGAGTTGTCCAAGTATAGACACAACCAGGCCCTCGTTGGTATCCGCGCCTCGACTTTGGCTGGTTATAGTGGAGAGTAGCATAGACTAGTTACTAGTCTATGTTACTAGTACCTTCATAGTGGGTAGTGTCATATATTATATGCATAATTTGGTGATGAGCGGTCTCTATATGTACCACCTTTTTTCTTTAATTACATCTTGTTAGTTTTGCTCCATGGCACAATCCATCGATACTACTACTGTACAAATGTATACATTTTTTAAAAGGCTAGAGGGCGGGCAGTCTAGCTTGGTCCTTTTCACGAGAGGCGAGGGCCTTTGTGATTTGACGGCTCATTACTGCTGGAAGGCGGGGTCTTGTGATTTGACTGCTCGTATAAATGTGTCGACGACCTGAGGAAGAGCAAAGAACTGTGCGATATACTCAAGTTTTCCACTAGAGTACGACGGAGGAGCACGAAACACGGCAGCCCAGTGCCATATCCTCTACTCTCTACTCTTATTATATATTACTAGCAAGAGGCATTGTTCTATTGGCGATAAAGAATGATCTAACTTGCTAGTCACCTCATTTTTAGCATTGTTCTATTCATGCCTCGCAGAGAAGGTGACACGTGCGGCGAAACACCCAAAGCAAAATAAGAAACACAGGAGCAAAAGAAGAAGGAGGATTATCACCCCAAAAAAGAAGGAAGACGCACACACAAGTCTGGGGCGCTGCTCTCACTACATGAAGGGTTGCTGGCGGCGGAGTCGTAACTGCTTCTTCATCGCCTCCACGACCTCCATCTTCATCATTATGTCCATGACGCGGGATTTCTCGATGCGAGCCTTCATCATCTGTTCCACGGCCGCATTACGTACCTTGACAGCAGTTGGGTGCTCAATGCGGAGCTTTCCCAAATCCGCCTTCTGTTCCATGACGAGGGCCTGCAACATCTTCATCGAGGAACTACTATTCTCATGCAACTTCTTGCAGCTGGCGTTCTCCTCCTTCAGCAGGTCAAGCCCGTGGCAGAGCTTCGCGTTGTCCTCCTGAAGTTGTAGGATTTCGTCGGTCGCCTTCTTCTCCGAGGCAATTCTCTTCTTCATCAGCATCACCAAGCCGGCGGTCAACTCCCGCTGCTCATTGAGCTCAGCGGGCATATCGTCGAGGCTCTCCTTCAGCAGCTCCACCAAGTCGTGGATGAACTCCTTCTACTTATTGAGGTGCTTATTGAGCTTATCGGGCATGCCGTCGAGGGATAACGACTCCAGTGCCGCCAGCTCGGCATGTTCGCCTCTGCGTCTAGGGTGCTCTTGGGAGCCATCGCCTGCTCGTGAGAGATCTTTCAAGGTCTCTGCGTGGCGGCGAGCCCCCTCTTTTTTTCCGCAGCCTTGGTTGCCGCTCCCTTGTTACGAGTAGTTCTCGACCTAGAGCTCTGCACACCGGAAATGGCAAGGACGGACAAAGAAGCAGGACTTATGAGGAGGAAGGTAGAGTAATTTTCGGTTAGGTAGCTCCCCTTTTTATAACCTAAGTACTAGCACTAGTACTAAAGCCTGCATAGTGGGAACACGTTCAGGTTTGGTACATACTGGTAGGTGTGAGCAGGCTTGCACTTAGTTGTAGCACTAGTACTTTCGAATGTGATGGGAACAAGGTAAAGATTAATTGATGGCTTTTGGTTTCGAGGTCCGAAACGGCTCCCTATGAGTTTAGTGGGACATAAATTTCAAGTAGACTGCACTACTCAGATGCGTAAATATTATGTTATTGTCAAAAATTGGCACAAAATATGGAGGAGACCAATGGAAGTACTACTAGCAACCCATGATTTAACTACTCGCATGCGCGCAGTGGTGTAGTAATGTCTTTCACTATGCTTAATTCTGTCAATTGCTCAATAGTAATTTGTTCACCCACCGTAGAATACGTATGCTCTCGAGAGAAGCCACTAGTGAAACCTATGGCCCTCGGGTCCATCTTCATCATATTATTCTCCTACTACTAGTTATTTCCTTTTCTTTTTTACTTTGCCTTTATTTTACTTTGCATCTTTATCACAAAAATACCAAAGATATTATCTTATCATATCTATCAGATCTCACTCTAGTAAGTGGCCGCGTAGGGATTTACAACCCCTATTCACATTGGTTGCGAGGATTTATTTGTTTTGTGCAGGTACGAGGGACTCGCGCGTAGCCTCCTACTGGATTGATACCTTGGTTCTCAAAAACTGAGGGAAATACTTACGCTACTTTGCTGCATCATCCCTTCCTCTTCAGGGAAAACCAACGTAGTGCTCAAGAGGTAGTAAGAAGGATTTCTGGCGCCGTTGCCAGGGAGGTCTATGCAAAAGTGAACATACCCAGTACCCATCACATACCCTTATTTCCCGCATTACATTATTTGCCATTTGCCTCTCGTTTTCCTCTCCGCCACTTCACTCTTGCCGTTTTATTCGCCCTCTCTCTCTCTCTATCCTCCCTCTCTTTCTCTATTTGCATCTTTTTGTCGGCTTGCTTTTCGTTTGCTTGCTTGTCACAATGGCTCTACCTAAGTTTGATGATCTTCACCTTAAAAGATTAGAAGAGATCAAAAGCAATGTCAGGAGCTTTATGGTTTTGCAATTTGAACATAATAGTTTCTTTAGAAACTAGCTTACGGAACAAAAAAGTTTTATGAGTTTTATGAATAGAGAGCTCGATGATATGTCTAAAGAATTCGATGGTTTGAGATCCCAAATTGCTCGTCTTGAAAAGTTGACTGCTGAAATTTTGGATAAGCAAGCCACCTTAGTTAATAGGATGGCCGCTAAACCAGATTGCTATGAAAATAAAGATGAAGATCTAAAAGTTATTGATGTGTCCCCTATTAAATCTTTGTTTTGCAATATGAATCTTGATAATGATGGGACTGAATATGATCCACCTTTACCTAGAAGGCCTTCCAAGAATTCGAATTTTTTTGATCTTGATGCTAAAATTGATAAAAGTGGGATTGAAGAAATTAAATCCCTAGATGTTGCTAAACCCACTATTATGGATTTCAAGGAATTTAACTATGAAAAATGCTCTTTGATTGATTGTATTTCCTTGTTGCAATCCGTTCTAAATTCTCCTCACGCTTATAGTCAAAATAAAGCGTTTACTAGACATATCGTTGATGCCGTGATGCAATCTTATGAGGAAAACTTGAATTGGAAGTTTCTATCCCTAGAAAACTTTATGATGAGTGGGAACCAACTACTAAAATTAAAATTAAATATCATGAATGCTATGCTTTATGTAATTTGGGTGCTAGTGTTTCCACGATTCCAAAGACTTTGTGTGATTTGTTAGGTTTCCGTGATTTTGATGATTGCTCTTTAAACTTGCACCTTGCGGATTCCACTATTAAGAAACCTATGGGAAGAATTAATGATGTTCTTATTGTTGCAAATAGGAATTATGTGCCTGTGGATTTTATCGTTCTTGACATAGATTGCAATCCTTCATGTCCTATTTTTCTTGGTAGACCTTTCCTTAGAACGATTGGTGCAATTATTGATATGAAGGAAGGAAATATTAGATTCCAATTTCCATTAAGGAAAGGCATGGAACACTTTCCTAGAAAGAAAATTAAATTACCTTATGAATCTATTATGAGATCCACTTATGGATTGCCTACCAAAGATGGCAATACCTAGATCTATCCTTGCTTGTTATGCCTAGCTAGGGGCGTTAAACGATAGCGCTTGTTGGGAGGCAACCCAATTTTATTTTTATTCCTTGCTTTTTGTTCCTGTTTAGTAATAAATAATTTATCTAGCCTCTATTTTGGTTGTGTTTTGTGTGTTTAATTAGTGTTTGTGCCAACTAGAGCCGTTGGGAAGACTTTGGGAAAGTCTTGTTAAACTTGCTGTAAAAAAACAGAAACTTTAGCGTTCATGAGAACTGCTGCCATTTTTGGTGTTCCAAATCTTGCGCTAGCTACAGATTACTACAGATTCTTCTGTTTTTGACAGATTCTGTTTTTCGTGTGTTGTTTGCTTATTTTGATGAATCTATGGCTAGTAAAATAGTTAATAAACCATAGAGAAGTTGGAATACAGTAGGTATAACACCAATATAAATAAAGAATGAGTTCATTACAGGACCTTGAAGTGGTCTTTTGTTTTCTTTCGCTAACGGAGCTCACAAGATTTTCTACTTTGAGTTTTGTGTTGTGAAGTTTTCAAGTTTTGGGTAAAGATTTGATGGATTATGGAACAAGGAGTGACAAGAGCCTAAGCGTGGGGATGCCCATGTCACCCCCAAGATAATCTAAGGACACCTAAAAGCCAAAGCTTGGGGATGCCCCGGAAGGCATCCCCTCTTTCGTCTACTTCTATCGGTAACTTTACCTGGAGCTATATTTTTATTCGCCACGTGATATGTGTTTTGCTTGGAAAGTCTTGTATGATTTGAGTCATTACTCTTTAGTTTCCCACAATCATCCTTGTTGTACACACCTTTTGAGAGAGCCATACATGATTTGGAATTTGTTAGAATACTCTATGTGCTTCGCTTATATCTTTTGAGTTATATGGTTTTGCTCTAGTACTTCACTTTTATCTCTTAGAGCACGGTGGTGGATTTATTTTATAGAAACTATTGATCTCTCATGCTTCACTTAGATTATTTTGAGAGTCTTAAATAGCATGGTAATTTGCTTAAAATCCTAATATGCTAGGTATTCAAGATTAGTAAAATTTTCTTATGAGTGTTTTGAATACTAAGAGAAGTTTGATGCTTGATGATTGTTTTGAGATATGGAGGTAATAATATCAAAGTCGTGCTAGTTGAGTAGTTGTGAAATTGAGAAATACTTGTGTTGAAGTTTGCAAGTCCCGTAGCATGCACGTATGGTAAACGTTATGTAACAAATTTGAAACATGAGGTGTTATTTGATTGTCCTCCTTATGAGTGGCGGTCGGGGACAAGCGGTGGTCATTTCCTACCAATCTATCCCCCTAGGAGCATGCGCGTAGTGCCGAGGTTTTTGATGACTTGTAGATTTTTGCAATAAGTATGTGAGTTCTTTATGACTAATGTTGAGTCGATGGATTATACGCACTCTCACCCTTCCATCCTTGCTAGCCTCTTCGGTACCGTGCATTGCCCTTTCTCACATTGAGAGTTGGCGCAAACTTCACCGGTGCATCCAAACCCCGTGATATGATATGCTCTTTCACACATAAACCTCCTTATATCTTCCTCAAAACAGCCACCATACCTACCTATTATGGCATTTCCATAGCCATTCCGAGATATATTGCCATGCAACTTTCCACCATTCGTTTATCATGACACATTCATTATTGTCATATTGCTTAGCATGATCATGTAGTTGACATAGTATTTGTGGAAAAGCCACCATTCATAATTCTTTCATACATGTCACTCTTGGTCCATTGCATATCCCGGTACACTGCCAGAGGCATTCATATAGAGTCATCTTTTGTTCTAGTATCGAGTTGTAATCATTGAGTTGTAAATAAATAGAAGTGTGATGATCATCATTTTTTAGAACATTGTCCCAAGTGAGGAATTATAAAAAAAAGAGAAAGGCCATAAAAAAAGAGAAGGCCCAAAAAAAATGAGAGAAAAAGAGAGAAGGGACAATGTTACTATCCTTTGCCACACTTGTGAGTCAGAGTAGCACCGTAATCTTCATGATAGAGAGTCTCTTGTTTTGTCATTTTCATATACTAGTGGGAATTTTCATTATAGAACTTGGCTTGTATATTCCAACAATGGGCCTCCTCAAGTGCCCTACTTCTTCATGAGCAAGCAAGTTGGATGCACACCCACTTAGTTCCTTTTGTTGAGCTTTCATATATTTATAGCTCTAGTGCATCCGTTGCATGGCAATCCCTACTCCTTGCATTAACATCAATCGGTGGGCATCTCCATAGCCCATTGATTAGCCTCGTTGATGTGAGACTTTCTCCTTTTTGTCTTCTCCACATAACCCCCCTCATTATATTCTATTCCACCCATAGTGCTATGTCCATCGCTCGTGCTCATATATTGCGTGAAAGTTTATAGGTTTGAGATTACTAAAGTATGAAACAATTGCTTGGCTTGTCATCGGGGTTGTGCATGATGAGAGCATTCTTGTGTGACGAAAATGAAACATGACTAAACTATATGATTTTGTAGGGATGAACTTTCTTTGGCCATGTTATTTTGAGAAGACATAATTGCTTTGTTAGTATGCTTGAAGTATTATTATCTTTATGTCAATATGAACTTTTGTCTTGAATCTTTCGGATCTGAATATTCATACCACAATTAAGAAGAATTACATTAAAATTATGCCAAGTAGCACTCCGCATCAAAAATTCTGTTTTTATCCTTTACCTACTCGAGGACGAGCAGGAATTCAGCATGGGGATGCTTGATACGTCTCAAACGAATCTATAATTTTTGAGTGCTCCATGCTATATTATCTACTGTTCTGGAAATTATTGGGCTTTATTATCCAATTTAATATTATTTTTGGGACTAACCTATTAACCGGAGGCCCAGCCCAGAATTGTTGTTTTTTGCCTGTTTTAGGGTTTCGAAGAAAAGGAATATCAAACGGAGTCCAAATGGAATGAAACCTTCGGGACGTGATTTTCTCAACGAACAAGACCCAGGAGACTTGGACCCTACGTCAAGACACAAAAGAGGAGGCCACGAGGGTAGGGGGGCGCGCCTACCCCCCCCCCCAGGCGCGCCCTCCACCCTCGTGGGCCCCCTGTTGCTCCACCGACGTACTCCTTCCTCCTATATATACCTACGTACCCCCAAACGATCAGATACGGAGCCAAAACCTAATTCCACCGCCGCAACTTTCTGTATCCACGAGATCCCATCTTGGGGCCTGTTCCGGAGCTCCGCCGGAGGGGGCATCGATCACGGAGGGCTTCTACATCAACACCATAGCCTCTCCGATGAAGTGTGAGTAGTTTACCTCAGACCTTCGGGTCCATAGTTATTATCTAGATGGCTTCTTCTCTCTTTTTGGATCTCAATGCAATGTTCTCCCCCTCTCTTGTGGAGATACTATTCGATGTAATCTTCTTTTTGCGGTGTGTTTGTTGAGACCGGTGAATTGTGTGTTTATGATCAAGTCTATCTATGACCAATATTTGAATCTTCTCTGAATTCCTTTATGTATGATTGGTTATCTTTGCAAGTCTCTTCGAATTATTAGTTTGGTTTAGCCTACTAGATTGATCTTTCTTGCAATGGGAGAAGTGCTTAGCTTTGGGTTCAATCTTGCGGTGTCCTTTCCCAGTGACAGTAGGGGCAGCAAGGCACGTATTGTATTGTTGCCATCGAGGATAACAAGATGGGATTTTCATCATATTGCATGAGTTTATCCCTCTACATCATGTCATCTTGCTTAAGGTGTTACTTTGTTTTTAACTCAATACTCTAGATGCATGCTGGATAGCGGTCGATGAGTCGACTAATAGTAGTAGATGCAGGCAGGAGTCGGTCTACTTGTCTCGGACGTGATGCCTATATACATGATCATACCTAGATATTCTCATAACTATGCTCAATTCTATCAATTGCTCAATAGTAATTTGTTCACCCACCGTAGAATACTTATGTTCTCGAGAGAAGCCACTAGTGAAACCTATGGCCCCCGGGTCCATATTCATCATAATAATCTCCTACTACTTAGTTATTTCCTTTTCTTTTTACTTTGCCTTTATTTTACTTTGCATCTTTATCACAAAAATACCAAAGATATTATCTTATCATATCTATCAGATCTCACTCTAGTAAGTGGCCGTGTAGGGATTGACAACCCCTATTCGCGTTGGTTGCGAGTATTTATTTGTTTTGTGCAGGTACGAGGGACTCGTGCATAGTCTCCTACTAGATTGATACCTTGGTTCTCAAAAAACTGAGGGAAATACTTACGCTACTTTGCTGCATCATCCCTTCCTCTTCGGGGAAAACCAACGCAGTGCTCAAGAGGTAGCATGTATCTTGGTACAAAATTGTGTCCGCCCGTGTACCCGCGTGTGTGTGCAAGGGAATGAGTGCGTGCACATCTTCGCTTCGTGCATGTACCGCTAGTGAGGCTCAGGGAGGACGGGTACATTCTTCTGGAACCAGCAGCACATCACTGTGATCAATCCACACAAGGATGTCACGACAACGCCTCCACATGTGCCACGTGCCCACGTGGCTTCATGAACTGTAAGAGAGACACTGTGTAGCATGCCATTGTGTTTTGCACATAATCGAAGTACTAGTAAGGTACCTGTGCATTGCACGCGTCAGATTTTTGCAACCAAATTACGAATAAATACCACACTTTAGCATGTAAGCTCTGAGTCATATATGCCTGTTGTAGACCTTCATTTAATTCTTATAGTTCATCTCATTCAAAATCAATTAGTTTTTATAAAAAACATACGGCCTCTTTGATTTGTAGGATTTCCAAAACGCAGGAATAGGAAGAACATGGGATTAGAGTGGAATGTCGTCTTGAATCCTACAGGATGGTACGAGTGTTTGATTGTGTATAGAAAAAACGCAGAATTATTTCAAAGAGGTTTGAGTGGTTGGGATGTTTCCTATGAAATCTAGTGCAAATGAATCATATGGAAAAATTCCTATGGTTTACAATCCTACGAATCAGACAACCAAGATAGGAAAAATTCCTAAGGATTAGAATCCTCCAAAATTCCTTCGAGAATCCTTTGAATCAAAGAAGCCCTTAATATATTTTATGATTCATGGAATTGTGCGTTGTAAAGCATAAAGTACAAACAAAGAATGGTAATTCAACTAGAAAAAAAGTTTGGGCAGTTACGATACGGAAGATTCTAGAACAAAGGAGAACCACTGTTGTTTTGAGATTTGTGCATTATGCTTAAGTTCAACCATGGAGTCTGCTAGATTGTAAATGTGGCAAAATCCGGTGGGGGGCTAGAAGATGGTGCAAGGGGCCGAGTGGAGGGAGACTATGAAGGAGTGCACAACTGCGAGATCGATATTTAGAGAGAGGGTGTGAGAACGTTCGCTGTTGCGCAGTGGCGGAGCCATGAAAAATGTCCGATAAGCTAGGGGGCCAAGCTTTGCTAATCCTTTACGAGGAAGGCCAATTCATCAACTTAAACCATTTTTACCAGCAATTGTCTAATGATCACATTCGTATTAGCCTCGATATATAGTGATGTTAGGGGGGGTAGGGCCCTTGCTGCCCCTGTCTTGGCCATTGTGCGCGCGTCTGAGAGATGAAGCTGAAGGCATGAATGATGAGAGGGGGGCGTTGGATATATAATTAATGTGGGTGTATTAGCTATATATGTAATCCTATATAGAGAGGTATAGATTGATCGATGGGGACGTGGGAAAGAGGGTGAGACCTCACTAGATATATAGATTGATCGGTTTATGTGGAATACTATGAAAGACCTAGCTACACACACACACACATAGAGGAACATCGATCGTTGCGCATGCACGTCAGAGATAAAGAATGTCCGATACGATGGAGAGGGGGATGTGTGTATGTGTGCCTTCATGGGAGACTGACCTGAAAAAAAAGATTGCATGTGTGCGATGGATACTGCCAACTGGTAGTGTGTGTGCATGCATGCACGAGATAAAGTTAGTGGTACAATTATAAAGAGAAGACCAATGTGTGGGTGTAAAAGACCAGGTGAGGTCATAATCAATGTAAAGTTGAATTCAAATATTTGAATAAGAGATCATGATGTTTGAAACCCATGCAAGCATGAATATAACGGAGATCTGCACGGTGTGGTTTGGAAACGAGCATGTTGCAATGCATACACATTGAACAAGGTCAGATTGGTTTGAATTTGAGATACCGATGGTAGACATCGTTTGGCCACATTGCAGTCGTGCATGGACAAACTATACTAATTGGAGATGATGGGTGGCTTTCGCATCACATATCTATATGTATACCCCTATATATATATATTATATTTTATATTTTTTATATAGTGTGTGGATAACTTTAACTTTGAAAGATGGTCGTTGGATGAGGCCAATCCGATGGTGCAGAGCTGGCAAATATGAGCACAACTGGCCGTTGGATATCATCTAGATTCCACCAGATTTTGCCACATGTACAATCTAGAAGACTCTATGGTTGAACTTAAGCATAATGCACAAACCTCAAAACACAAGCACTTCGTCTTTGTTCTAGAATCTTCCATATCATAATTGCCCAAATGTTTTTCTACATGATTTGTTTTTACTTTGCCTTACAACACACAATTCCATGAATCTTAAAATAGATTAGCTTTCTTATAAAAACTAGATGATTTTGAATGAAATGAACTATAAGAATTAAACGAACATCTACATCATGCATATATGACTCAAAGCTTACATGCTATAATGTGCTATCTATTCATAATTTGGTTGCCAAATCTCATGCGTGCAATGCACGCGTACCTTACTAGTCTAAATGGTGTCTCTGTGTGTGTTATGCGTGTTAAACACATTGTACGTAGTATATCATACTAGTCTAAATTGTCTTTTTTGGGTACACGTTAAGCTTGTTCTCCCAAAATTTCAAGCCGCACCTTGTTATGCCGAAATTTCAAGCTAGCGTCTCTGTTTATCGTGCTGCGAAACTCCCGCCTCTTCAACCCATGCCTTGTTAGCCCGAAATATTTAAGATATATCTTTGTCTCGATGTGCTCTGACAACTCCCTCCATCTCAACCCGCGCCTTGCTATTCCAAAATTACAACACGCGCAAAAACTCCCACCTCCTGTGAAATCCTGACACGCAAAATGCTCGTGATACCCCTGAACCGAAAGAACCGCCTCAAATCGGTGGGGGTACTTTCGTAACTTACCCCACATTTCAGACAAGCGCGTCCCTAAGCCATGGTTCCCCACTCCCATCCCATCCTCCCACCCATTCGTACACCGAGGCCGGCAAAAACCGCGAAGCACCACACCCTCCTCCATCCGCCACCCAGCCGGAGCCTATTCCACGACGACGTCGTCCACAACAACACCCCGACGTCCCTCATCCACTTTACCGGATGAGGATCCGTCGTCGATCTGGTCGTCCCGCCGGTTCAGCCACCCCGTCCTCCACCTCCAAGGAGTTGCCCTGATGTTCCTCTCGTCTTTCGCGCCACCTCCATTCCCACACTGCCGTCTTCACCTGCACCACCGGTAGAGCATCATCATCACCGTTTCCTCGGATAAAGCTGCGGCCTAATCGGCGCCACCAAAGAGGTTGTACACTAATCGCCGCATTTTCTTCTTGATTCGATCTCACGGTGCTGCCAGTGCTCGGTCCCGAGCCAACACGACGCGGCTCCATCCACGTCGGCTTCGTCGGCCACTTCCTCCATAGCGTCGCTCCCTCGACGGCGACGTCCACATCCGTAGGAGCTGCTGCTGCTTTAGCTCTCGCTCGCGCTGCTGATGTGCTCTTGCTCTTGGTCCCCTGCCTGGTCTGCTCTTGCTCTTGCTCGCGCTGCTGCTCTCGCTCTTGCTCTTGCTTGCGATGCTGCTCCGATTTAGCTACACTTATGTTGACTGAATTGAATTTTGGGTCAGTCAATTTTCAGGGGGGCTCGCTGGAGTTAAGGAAGAACCAGCCGCAGCGGGGAGGGGGCTCGCCGGAGAGGTACCCCACTATCTATCTTAGGGTTCAGGGTGGGGCGCGGTCGCCGGGTGGCGGTGGCATGGGGATCGCCGGAGAAAAAGCTCGGCACGGGGGGCCTAGAGGGATGGCCGGGGCGGCGGCGGACCGGCGGTGGGCGGGCAGGCGCCGCCGCGCGGCGGCGGGGCGGCTGTTTGGCCGGTGGTGGCTGGCGGCTCAGGGGGGTGGAGGTTGAAGATGAACTACACACCCTTGATTTCATATCCAACGGCTGCAAAATCGACTGACCAGAGATGAAAAAGTCAGTCGACTGACTTGTAGCCTCACCTCTAGTGCGTTCAGTTTCGACAGTTAAATTCAGTTTCGACAGCAAAATTCAGTTTGACAGTTAAGTTTAGTTTCAACAGTTAAATTCAGTTTCGACAGTTAAGTTCAGAGATGAGCGGCTGATGTATACATCTAGCACTTTGTGGTTATGTATTTTACGTCATCTATTGGAGATGCTATTAGAATTCCACTCAGGTTAACATTGTCTCTCTTGTCCTGCTTCAGCCTCGGCGTCGTACAACTCACCGGAGCTGCTCCAACAACGAAACCCTCCATCACAGCGGAGCAGTACCTCGGGCTCCATCTCTAGACGTCTAAGATCTTCTTCCCCTCCTCCGAGAGCCAAGTCAGCCGGAGCATCCTCACCGGCCAACCCAATCACGCTGAGATCGGCATGGCTTCGCCAAAGAGGTTGTACACTTCTTGTGGTTTGACTTAATCTCAACATGCTTCTTTGGATCTTGTGATCTTCCAATTCTTGTGAACCAAACACCCAGATTGGCAGAAATCCTGTGTTTTTAAATTCCCTGTTTTGCACGTGCATTCCTATCCTATTCCTGTCTATTTTCTATCCCTGCATTGTTAGAATCCTCAAATTCAAACAAGCCCTTACACGATTACTTCTGTTCCATATATGTGTCAAAGAAAAACTTGTGTCGTTTGTCCTGCTCCTGCGGTGCTGTGTTCCACCCTAGCTCAGCTGCTCCAACGACGGAAGGGTTCACCACAGCAGGGATCCACTCTCCAGACTGTGTTTCGCCGCCTCAGATCTTCTTCCCCATCGCCGGCAGCCACGAAAACTGCATTACCGTCATCAACTGAGTAGATGACCTTGAGGACTACATGGGTCCGCGAGAGAGGTCGCACTCTTCCGTGTCTTCTTACGTTATGCATCCCTTAATATTATGACATGATACTTTATCATCGTGTTCACCTATTAGACTCCGACTCAGGTCCAAACTTATGCTGAAACTTGAGTTTTTAAATGGTTGTGGGGTACATATTGGGGCAACAATCAGTACTATCTGTCTACTATCTGGTTAATCTCGGGTGTCTACTATGAGTTTCATGTTGGGTGCAAACAAACATTAAAGGATCCATTATTTGTATTTTTTAACTAAAGATATTATCTGCCAGCTATCATTTGTTTTGGGTCTATCCATAGTTTGCTACCATCACTCTGGATTTGTGCATGCACTCCTTACATAATCTCACTATGTTTTATTCCTATGCATGTCAGTTATTGTACACAATGGAACTGAACATGCAGAGCAAAAGAGACGAGCCTTGCGTGGCAATAAAATTTCATGCAGACGTCGCTCCATGGTGGGCGCAAAGGCAGCCCCCCCCCTCAACCATTTCGGATCGTAATCAAGAGGAAGATAACTGTTCTGAGGGGGATTCTGAAGCAGAAGACCACTCCTATTTACCCCATGAGGTCTTCGCTCTAACTTGGCATGCTGATGTTGGTAATATCATGCATATGGTGCCTTGCATTGCTTACTGTATACATCAAAGATGTCATCTGTTTAGTTTCTTTCTCGTATATGTGAATCATGAAATGCCATCTTGTTTAGCCAGGCATCATATATGTAAATTTTGCAATGCCACCCTGGTTAGCCAGTCATCTTATATGTGAATTATATCATGACATCGTTTTTTTATTACGTGTTAAATTTGTCAAAAAATTTAGTACATTCAATTACTCTTCCTGTGCATCAGCCATTCGACATGGTCATGGAAAAATCTGGAGTGGAAACAAGGTCTTCAGAGCAGACAATGCTATCTGACGAAGCGCATGTCTTGCTGGTTACAGATAGCTCCTCAGAGGAGGATTCAGAGACAGATGACCAGTCCTATTCCCCCCCCCAAGGTGCATGCTCTAACTTGGCAGGGTTATGATGCTCATATCGTGCGTATGGTATCTTGCATTACTATGTCATTTGCTTAGTTTAGACATGCTTTGTGTGAATGCCACCTTTTAGTGTCTAATTACCATATATGTGAATTATGCAATGCCATCTTGTTGCAAGACATTACATATGTGAATTATGCAATGCTATCTTGTTGCAAGGCATTATATGTGAATTATGTAATGACATGCTGTTTAGCCAAGCGTCATATATGTGAATTATATCATGTCGTCCTTTTTTTGTATTTCTCATTGCTTTTGTTGACAATGTTTGTATATTCAACTGCTCTTCCTGTGCATCAGCCATTTGAATTCGTGATGGAGAAATCTGGAGTGAAAACAAGGTCTTCAGAGCAGACAATGCTACCTGGTGAAGCAGATATCTTGCTGGTTACAAATAGCTCTTTAGAGGAGGATTCAGAGGTACATGACCAATCCTATTATCCCCCTTAGGTGTATGCTCAAACTTGGCAGGGTTATATTACCCATATCATGCATATGTTGTATTGCAATGCTTAGTTTTTACATCATATACACGATATTGAATGCCATCTCCTTAGTTGACACATCATATATGCGATTGCCCTCTGCTCACTTCCTTAGTATATAAATCATATATTTGAATTATATCATGCCATGATGTTTACATAGACAGCATGTATCTGAATTATGGCATGCCAACCCATTTTCTAAAGACATAATATAGTTATATCATCTCATCCTGTTCACATAGTCATCATATTTTGAATTATGTCATTCTATCCGTGAATTATATCATGTCATCATGTTTCCATTGACAGCATGTTTGTGATTTATGGCATGCCAACCACTTTAATATACACATCGTATAGTTATATCATGTCATCCCATTTACATAGTCATCATATTTTGAAGTATGTCATTCTATCCTGTTTAGTTAGCCATCATACATGTAAAATTGTGTCATGCTATCCTGTTTAATTAGCCATCATATATGTGAAATTATGTCCTGCTATTCTATTTGGTTAGACAACATAAATGTGAATTATTTCATGCCCTGTTTTCTTCCCTACTATCCATTGCACCTGTCTATCTTACAATGTATGTACATTCGATTAGTTTTCTTGTTTATCAGCCATTTCAATGGGAGGGGGTGATGGCAGTATCTGTGGGAGTAAAAACACGGTCTTCAGAAAAGATCGTGCTACCTGTCAATGGAGATAGAACCATGGTTGTACTTACCCCAAGAACCAGCCCCACCACACATAAGCCAGACTCATGCAGATTGTACCCCTTCCCAGTTGGACAGAGAACCAGCTACACCCCTTCTAACCCCAACCCCAGCGGATAGTAGCCCAGTTCCCGTTGACACAGCACCGTCTCCACCATAGAGCACCCAAACGCGAGTAGTTAGTAAGGCAACTACAGTGCCCAAAGCACAATGACCACCACTCCGAACCCCAAGTCAACGCTTAAAGCAGAAGAAGAATTGTTCTCAAGCCAAGTTCTGTAGCTATGGTTCATACTACTTTGCTCTTGCATCACTGGATTTACTCATACCAACTAATTTCAAGTTTGAAGGATGCAATTGAAACTCCAATGGCGCAATAGGTATGTTTTAAAACTGTTTCTTTAACGTGTTTGCTGTTGTAACTTTCTCTATGTTAATTTCAATTTCAATTGAATAAACAGTTATATTGTCATGCCATGCACCTTACAAGTGTTGTTATTGCTGTGTAGTTTCCCACACTTATATTCTGTCTAAGCTGCTTTGTCTTAAATAGATATGATTCGAACTGTATCTATCTTGATTTGGCAACATAAACTGGAATGATATAGTCCATACAGTGACCATACTACATAGATATATGTTTGTTTCATGTTGTTATCCTGTCCACCTTACTACTGAACTGGTTTACCAAAATGAGTTTCATATACTTCATTGTAAACCTGTGATTTGTTTGTTTGTTTCTCTTTTAGAATGCGGATAAAATATTGGAGAAGAGTACCCCGTTATGCAATGGTACAAGAAATAATGCAGATAAGGTTCAAGATAGTGAGACATCCCTGTTGGTCTCCAAGAAAGCTGATAAAAACTAAATTGAAGACACTGAGACAACCCCAAAGTCTTGTCTTGATGTAGTGTTTGAATTACTGGCTACTACTGCTGGCACCAGCTCTTCGAACTCACTGCCTGAATTAGTTCGGCTTCTTGAGTCTCAACTTCAAGTTGAAAGACATTGATC
>NC_053028.1:614736114-614754468 GCF_003073215.2 Triticum urartu
CTACAGAAACTTCCCTCTCGGAGGGGGAAATCATCGCCACCGTCATCACCAACGCTCCTCTCATCAGGAGAGGGCAATCTCCATCAACATCTTCATCAGCACCATCTCATCTCAAAACCCTAGTTCATCTCTTGTATCCAATTCTTGTCTCCAAGTCCGGGATTGGTGCTAGTAGGTTGCTAGTAGTGTTAATTACTCCTTGTAGTTGATGCTAGTCGGTTTAATTGGTGGAAGATTATATGTTCAGATCCTTTATGCATATTATTACCCCTCTGATTATGAACATGAATATGCTTTGTGAATAGTTATGTTTGTTCCTGAGGACAAGGGAGAAGTCTTGCTATTAGTAGTCATGTGAATTTGGTATTCGTTTGATATTTTGATGAGATGTATGTTGTCTAGACTCTAGTGGTGTTATGTGAACGTCGACTACATAAGACTTCACCATTATTTGGGCCTAGAGGAAGGCATTGGAAGTAATAAGTAGATGATGGGTTGCTAGAGTGACAGAAGCTTAAACCTTAGTTTATGCGTTGCTTCGTAAGGGGCTGATTTGGGTCCATATGTTTCATGCTATGGTTAGGTTTACCTTAATATTTTTGTTGTAGTTGCGGATGCTTGCAATAGAGGTTAATCATAAGTGGGATGCTTGTTCAAGTAAGAACAGCACCCAAGCACCGGTCCACCCACATGTCAAATTATCAAAGTACCGAACGCGAATCATATGAACGTGATGAAAACTAGCTTGACGATATTCCCATGTGTCCTCGGGAGCGCTTTTCCTTATATAAGAGTTTGTCCAGGCTTGTCCTTTGCTACAAAAAGGATTGGGCCACCTTGCTGCACTTTATTTACTTTTGTTACTTGTTGCTCGTTACAAATTATCTTATCACAAAACTATCTGTTACCACTTATTTCAGTACTTGCAGAGAATACCTTGCTGAAAACCGCTTATCATTTCCTTCTGCTCCTCGTTGGGTTCGACACTCTTACTTATCGAAAGGACTACGATAGATCCCCTATACTGTGGGTCATCAAGACTCTTTTCTGGCGCCGTTGCCGGGGAGTGAAGCTCCCTTTGGTAGGTGGAATTTGGTAAGGAAAAATTTATATAGTGTGCTGAAATTTATTGTCACTTGTTACTATGGAAGGTAATCCTCTGAGGGGCTTGTTTGGGGTATCTTCACCCCGACCTGTAGAGCAAAGAGTTGCTCCTCAACCTACTGAACCTATTGAAAATGAAATTCCTTATGAGTATCCTTCGAGTATAATAGAAAAACTGCTAGCTAATCCTTTTACAGGAGATGGAAGAAAGCATCCTGATGAACACCTAATATATGTGGATGAAGTTTGTGGATTATTTAAGCTTGTAGGTATTCCCGATGATGTTGCTAAGAAGAAGGTCTTCCGTTTATCTTTGAAGGGAGGCGCATTGACATGGTATAGGCTATGTGATGATATGGGATCATGGAACTATAGAAGATTGAAATTGGAATTTCATCAAAGTATTACCCTATGCATCTTGTTCATCGTGATCGCAATTATATATATAATTTTTGGCCTCGCGAAGGAGAAGCATCCGCTCAAGCTTGGGGAGGCTTAAATCAATGTTATATTCATGCCAATCATGAGCTCCAGAGAAACAATTCTTCAAAAAATTATGCTCGGCTTTTCTGATAACAATCGCACAATGCTGAGTATACTTCTTGTGCTGGCTCTTTATGATGAAGACTATTGGATTTAGATGGGATTTATTGGATAGAATTAAACGCAACTCTGAAGATTGGGACCTCGACAATGGAAAGGAGTCAAGGTATGACACCTAAGTTTTGATTGTGTTAAATCTTTTATGGATACCGATATTTTCCGTAAGTTTAGCACTAAATATGGACTTGATTCTGAGATAGTAGCTTCTTTCTATGAATCTTTTGCTACTTATGTTGATCTCCCTAAGGAGAAGTGGTTTAAATATCATCCTCCCATAGAAGTAAAAGTAGCTTGCACCTATTAAAGTTGAAGAAAAGACTGTCACTTATAATGATCCTATTGTTCCTACTTCTTATGTGAGAAACCCCTTTCCCTGTTAGGATAAAGGATCATGCTAAAGCTTCAACTGTAGTTCGTAAAAGCAATATTAAAACATATACACCTCCTGAGCAAGTTAAAGTAGAACCTAATATTGCTATTGTTAAAGATCTCTTGTCTGATAATATTGATGGGCATGTTATTCAGTTCTGCGGTGAAACTGCTAGAATTGCTAAACCTTGTGCTAAAGATAAACATAGACCTGTGGTAGGCGTGCCTGTTATTTCTGTTAAAATAGGAGAACATTGTTATCATGGCTTATGTGATATGGGTGCTAGTGCTAGTGTTATACCTTATGACTTGTATAAAGAAATCAAGCATGAATTGCACCTGCTGAGTTAGAAGATATTGATGTCACAATTAAACTTGCTAATAGAGATACTATTTCAGCAGTGGGAATTGTTAGAGATGTTGAAGTCTTGTGCGGGAAAACTAAATATCCTGCTGATTTTCTTGTTCTTAGTTCCCCACAAGATAGCTTTTGTCCCATTATATTTGGTAGACCCTTCTTGAACACTATAATGCTAAGATAGACTGCGAAAAGAATGTTGTTACTATTGGCTTGGATGATATGACTCATGAATTTAATTTCTCTAAATTTAGTAAACAACACCGTGAAGAAGAATTGCCTAGTAAGGATGAAATTATTGGTCTTGCTTCTATTGCCGTACCTCCTAGTGATCCTTTAGAACAATATTTGCTAGACCATGAGAATGATATGTTTATGAATGAAAGAAGGGAAATAGATGAAGTATTCTTTAAACAGGAACCTATTCTGAAACACAATTTGCTGTTGAAATCCTAGGGGATCCCCCTCCACCTAAGGGTGATCCCGTGTTTGAGCTTAAACCGTTGCCTGATAATCTTAAATATGCTTATCTTGATGAAAAGAAGATATATCCTGTTATTATTAGTGCTAACCTTTCAGAGCATGAAGAAGAAAGATTATTGAAAACTCTGAAGAAGCACCGTGCTGCTATTGGATATACTCTTGATGATCTTAAGGGCATTAGTCCCACTCTATGTCAACATAAAATAAATTTGGAAGCAGATGCCAAACCAGTTCGTGATCCTCAACGACGTCTGAATCCTAAAATGAAAGAAGTGGTAAGAAAAGAAATACTAAAGCTTCTGGAGGCAGGTATAATTTATCCTGTTGCTGATAGTCAGTGGGTAAGTCATGTTCATTGTGTCCCTAAGAAGGGAGGTATTACTGTTGTTCCTAATGATAAAGATGAATTGATTCCATAAAGAATCATTACAGGTTATAGGATGGTAATTGAATTCCGCAAATTAAATAAGGCTACTAAGAAAGATTATTACCCCTTACCTTTTATCGACCAAATGCTAGAAAGATTATGCAAACATACACATTACTGCTTTCTAGATGGTTATTCTGGTTTCTCTCAAATACCTGTGTCGGCTAAATATCAATCAAAGACTACTTTTACATGCCCTTTTGGTACTTTTGCTTATAGACGTATGCCTTTTGGTTTATGTAATGCACCTGCTACCTTTCAAAGATGCATGATGGCTATATTCTCTGACTTTTGTGAAAAGATTTGTGAGGTTTTCATGGACGACTTTTCCGTCTATGGATCTTCTTTTGATGATTGCTTGAGCAATCTTGATCGAGTTTTGCAGAGATGTGAAGAAACTAATCTTGTCTTGAATTGGGAAAAGTGCCACTTTATGGTTAATTGGGTATTGTCTTGGGGCATAAAGTTTCTGAAAGAGGTATTGAAGTTGATAAAGCCAAGGTTGATGCTATTGAAAAGATGCCATGTCCCAAGGACATCAAAGGTATAAGAAGTTTCCTTGGTCACGCCGATTTTATAGGAGGTTCATTAAGGACTTCTCAAAAATTTCTCGGCCTCTGACTAATTTATTACAAAAAGATATACCATTTGTCTTTGATGATGATTGTGTAGAAGCATTTAAATACTTAAGAAAGCATTAGTCTCTGCACCTATTGTTCAGCCACCTGATTGGAATTTACCCTTTGAAATTATGTGTGATGCTAGCGATTATGCTATAGGTGCTGTTCTAGGGAAAAGAGTTGATAAGAAATTAAATGTTATCTATTATGCTAGTAAGACTCTAGACAATGCTCAAAGAAATTATGCTACTACTGAAAAAGAACTTTTAGCAGTTGTATTTGCATGTGATAAGTTCAGACCTTATATTGTTGATTCTAAAGTAACTATCCACACTGATCATGCTGCTATTAAATATCTTATGGAGAAGAAAGATGCTAAACCTAGACTTATTAGATGGGTTCTCTTGCTACAAGAATTTGATTTGCATATTGTTGATAGAAAAGGAGCTGAGAACCCCGTTGCAGACAACTTATCTAGGTTAGAGAATGTTCTTGATGACCCACTACCTATTGATGATAGCTTTCCTGATGAACAATTAAATGTCATAAGTACTTCTCGTAGTACTCCTTGGTATGCTGATTATGCTAATTACATTGTTGCTAAATTCATACCACCTAGCTTCACATACCAACAAAAGAAAAAGTTCTTCTATGATTTGAGACATTACTTTTGGGATGACCCACATCTTTATAAAGAAGGAGTAGATGGTGTTATTAGACGTTGTGTACCTGAGCATGAACAGGAACAGATCCTACGCAAGTGCCACTCTGAAACTTATGGAGGACACCACGCGGGAGATAGAACTGCACATAAGGTATTGCAATCCGGTTTTTATTGGCCTACTCTCTTCAAGGATGCCCGTAAGTTTGTCCTATCTTGTGATGAATGTCAAAGAATTGGTAATATTAGTAGACGTCAAGAAATGCCTATGAATTATTCACTTGTTATTGAACCGTTTGATGTTTGGGGCTTTGATTATATGGGACCTTTTCCTGCCTCTAATGGATATACACATATTTTAGTTGTTGTTGATTACGTTACTAAGTGGGTAGAAGCTATTCCAACTAGTAGTGCTGATCATAACACTTCTATTAAAATGCTTAAAGAAGTTATTTTTCCGAGGTTTGGAGTCCCTAGATATTTAATGACTGATGGTGGTTCACATTTTATTCATGGTGCTTTCCGTAAAATGCTTGCTAAATATGACGTCAATCATAGAATTGCATCTCCGTATCACCCACAGTCTAGTGGTCAAGTAGAATTGAGTAATAGAGAACTCAAATTAATTTTGCAAAAGACTGTCAATAGGTCTAGAAAGAATTGGTCCAAGAAACTTGATGATGCATTATGGGCTATAGAACTGCATATAAAAATCCTATGGGTATGTCTCCGTATAAAATGGTATATGGAAAAGCATGTCACTTACCTCTCGAACTAGAACATAAGGCATATTGGGCTATTAAAGAGCTCAACTATGATTTCAAACTTGCCGGTGAAAAGAGGTTATTTGATATTAGCTCACTTGATGAATGGAGAACCCAAGCTTATGAAAATGCCAAGTTGTTTAAAGAAAAGGTTAAAAGATGGCATGACAAAAGGATACAAAAGCGTGAGTTTAATGTAGGTGATTATGTATTGCTATACAACTCTCGTTTAAGATTTTTTGCAGGAAAACTTCTCTCTAAATGGGAAGGCCCCTATGTTATCGAGGAGGTCTATCGTTCCGGTGCCATAAAAATCAACAACTTCGAAGGCACAAATCCGAAGGTGGTAAACGGTCAAAGAATCAAACATTATATCTCAGGTAATCCCATAAATGTTGAAACCAATATTATTGAAACCGTAACCCCGGAGGAATACATAAGGGACACTTTCCAGAACGTTTCAGACTCCGAAAAGGAATAGGTATGTGGTACGGTAAGTAAACCGACTCCAAAACATTTTTAAGGCAATATTTCTCTGTTTTGGAATATTTAGAAAAATAGAAAATTAAGTAGCAGTCCGGGAAGGACACGAGGGCCCCACGAGGGTGGAGGGCGCGCCCTACCCCCCTGGGCGCCCCCTACCTCGTGAGCACCTCGTGTGCCTTCCGGACTCCGTTTTTTGCACGATACGTATTTTGGTCAGTAAAAATTCACTATATATTCTCCCGAAGGTTTTGACTCCGGTATCACGCAAATATCCTCTGTTTTGTTTCGAGCTGTTGCTGCTGCAGATTAGAGCAAGATGTCTTCTCAAGAGTCAGTCAGGGAGAGCCGGGTATCTAATCCGGCACCGGAACCAAGGGCAAACAGCGGCCCTGACCACTTTGGGCCAGCAACGGAGGAATAGATGGAGGCTGACATAATGAGGGTAGATGCCATGGAGGATCAAGAAGTCACTTCTTGCTTCCGAGATGGGTTCACGATGGGGGAACTACAGAGCTCAACTATTCCAAACTCGGTTATCCCTTCCAATGTTAAATTTCTTTCTTATGAAAATATGAAGAGGAGTGTCACTTGTTCTCCCGCAGTAATGAAACACCCTTGGGTGCAAGGAGCTTTAGCTGTCATAGGAAAGCTTCGTAAGGAAACAATGGACCTCAAGCAGCAAGTCAACAAGCTCGAGGAGGAGAATCGTATCCTGAGAGGAATCATCGCCAATAATATTTCACCAACAACAAAGAAGGAGACATAATAACATGGGTATGGGCACTCCCCTTGGCAACAGCCAAGCTTGGGGGAGGTGCCCCGGTATCGTATCACAATCACAACTCCTATCTTTACCGTTTTCCTTAGTTCAATCCTATTAGTAGTATTTTGATCTAGTAGAATAAAGTTTATGGCATGATCTAGTTTTGAGTTTTGCCTTATGATCTCTCTATGTACGAGTCCGTGAGCTATATAATAAAGATTAGTGTTGAGTCAAGGCTTGATTTTCTTGCTATGATCTTGGGTGAATAAAAGAAAAGAGAAAAAGAATAAGAAGAAACAAAAGTTCATATTGATCTTATTGATAGTAATGACTTCACATAGAAAGAGTGTGATGATCGCTACCAAAAAGGAAGAAAAGAAGAAAGAACTTACGGCAAGCGGAGGGTTGGCGCGGGAATACGGCTCCTTGCCGTATCGCCAATCCTCGACGAGCTTGCATTTAGAGATATAATTCACCATGTAAGACACCTCTGCGTGAGGCATCTCCCTGGTGCTCAGCCGACACGGGTCGAAGCGGCCGCTCATTTGGCAGATCATGTGAGGCCGGCCTTGGAGCGGAAGAACCCGGCGCTCCACGAAGGCGGCCACCAAGTCGGCTCCGGTCAGGCCCTCCGACTGGAACATCACCCGAAGCCGGGAGACGGCTGCGTTCCCGGCCTGAGACAGCGACTTGGCCTGGTAGCTCCACGAAGGCTGCCTCCCAGCCGGCGGGCCGGCTATGTAATCCGGCAGGTTGACATAGTCGCCTTGCTGGGCGACGTTCTTCATGTAGAAATAAGACTTCTGCTAAAGCTTCACCGACTGGATCAGCGGAATGGACGGGAACGGATTGTTCTCGCTCTCCCTCCTCATGGCAATGAAGGCTCCGCAGGGGGCGGGCACGCCCACGACGACGGTGCCGAGCTTGCTTTGGAAGAACTCCCCCCAGAGCTCGAGCATGGGGAGAACTCCAAGAAAGCCCTCGCACAGGGTGACGAAGGCCGACAGCAGCATCACCGCGTTGGGCATGAGGTGATGCGGCTGGAGGTGGTAGAACTCGAGGAAGGCTCGAAGGAATCCGCTTGCCAGGAGGCCGAAGCCGCGCAGGGAGTGCGAGCGGAAGATCACCCGCTCGCCCTCCTCCGGTGCCGGCGAAATCTCCCTCGCCGGCGCTTGACGAACCCGCACAAGGTTCTCGCCGGGCAGACGCCGCGTCCGGCGGAGGAACTCGACGTGGTCCTCGTGGACGTTGGAGCCATCCCACGAGCTCGACAGCGCCATGGGAGCGATGCGGCGGGAGGCAAGACGAAGCGATGGCGGGACGGCGCGACAAAGAGTTGCTGCGGCAAAGAGAAGAAGAAGGAGGGCGAGAAGGGGCGGAGTGAGGGAGAGCGCGCGAGCCTCTGCCGCTCCCCCTCCTCCTCTTACTTATAGACCGCGCGGCGGAGCCGAGGAGGCGCGGCGTGGGGGAACGTGGGGATCAACTGCACCCACTCCCCCACGTCCCGTGATTATTGTGACTTGATGGCAGAATAAAACCGCCGCGGGAAGGCGAGCGGTCCATGTGGGCCGCAGAAGATCCGCGCTCGGACCGAGGCCTGCGGAGTGGCGGGCCCGGGGGCCTGTGGCGGCGTCCCGTCGCGCGCGTACGTTTGCAGGATTTCCTCTGCCACGTGGCCCGCGTTCCCACCTAGAAAACGGAGCTTTCCGAAGACGGCGCGCACGAGCAAAGCCGGCCCCTCGGGATAGGAAGCTGACCTAGCTTCTCGTCCCTTTGTCAGCCTCGAAGCTCGATCAGCTTCGGGGACTACTGTCGGAGTAAATAACCATGGGTAGCCTAGCCGGCTCCCCCTGGCCCTTCTGAAAAAATTACGAGCCGATTCGGCCCTCAAGAATCCAAGACGCAGGGCCGCCTTCCCCTTGCCGGCTGTCTCCAGGCCGGCTATCGAAAGGCGGCCCGACTTCAGCCCTCATGAAGAAGCCGCGGGAGGGCCGGCTCCGAGAAGCCGGCCGCGAGAAGGCCGACTCCCAAGAAGCCGCTCCCATAAAGCGGTCAAGATCGTACCCTCGAATTCTGCATCCACATAACGGCGATGTGACGGGGCGTGGCTACAGTGAAGCCTGCCACCCCCGAATCCCGGAGCACGCCTGGCACAGTGCGCCGTACGGGTGGCCATGACCCGTCCGGTGCGGCACTGTTGCCACGATGACCCTGATGTCATCCACGACGGGCTTGCCGACGGCCCACGGGCGGTGGCCCCTTCGGGCAGAGAGACGCCGAAGGCGCCAGACCTCCCCCAGTCGGCCCCAGATAGAGCCGGCTCCCCACAGCCGGCTTGCCACCTCCCTCGAAGAAGACGCCCCATTAAGGAGACAAGACGCGGTGGGGCTTACAGTGATCGCCCACCGGGCAGCGGCACTGTAGCCAGCCCACTTCGGCAAGCCCTCGCCACCAGATTGAAGCCAACAGTAACCAGCGCCGACAAGGCCCTGACAGTGGGGCCTGCTGTCGACAAGGAGCCGGCAGCCGCGGGACCCACTAGCCGGCGGGCCCCGAGTAGCCGGTGCAGAAGCCGGAGAGCGTAGACACAGACGGCTGGGCCCCGCGCCCAGCCGGATTACCATTGTACCCCCGGGGGGTAGGCCTATATAAACCCCCCGGGGCATCCATGCAAAGGGAGATCGATCCCTGCTAGTTTTAGACACCACGTAGGGAGGAGAAGAGAGCAAGTCTTGCCCTTCTTCCTCCTCTCGCCAAACAGCTCAAGGAGCATCATGTAGCTACTTATTCATCTAGTGATCATGCGGAGACCCCGTAGAGCAGCAGTAGGGGTGTTATCTCCATGGTGAGCCCTGAAGCTGGGTAAGATTCGCCGGCGTGCATGTCTTCGCCTCATCCTGTTTCCAGGCACCGGCGACGTCTTATTGGCTCCCCCAATGATAAGCCACCCGTTGGCATATGTCGCACCTACCACCCGACACACACGGTCGTCTTCTCTTTATAATTGTACCAGTAACTTTCTCTCGTGCATGCATGCACACACGCTACCACTTGGCATTATCCATCGCACACATGCAATCTTTTTCTTCAGATTGGTCTCCCATGCATGCACACACACACCTCCCCCTCTTCATCATTTCGGGCATTCTTTATCTCTCATGTGCATGCACAACAATCGATGTTCCTCTATGTGTGTGTATATATAGCTAGGTCTTTCCTAGTTTTCCACACAAACCGATCAATCTATATATCTAGTGAGGTCTCACCCTCTTTCCCACATACACATCGATCAATCTATACCTTTCTATATAGGATTACATAGCTAGTACACCCACAATAATTATATATCCAACGTCCCCCTCTCATGATCCATGCCTTCCACTTCATCTCTCAGACGCGCGTATAGTGGCAAAGACAGGGGCAGCAAGGGCCATGTCCCCCCTAACATCACTATATATTGAGGCTAATATGAATGTGATCAGTAGATCAATTCCTGGTAAAATGGTTTAAGTTGATGAATTGGCCCTCCTCATAAAGGATTAGCAATGCTTGCCCCCCTAGCTAATTTATTTTTCATGGCTCCACCACTGTGCACAACCGCACATGTTCTCGCCCCCTCTCTTTAAATATCAATCTCGCACTTGTGCACTCCTTCATAGTCTCCCTCCACTTGGCCCCTCGCACCATGTTCCAGCCCCCCATTAGATTCTGCCACATGTACAATCTAGAAGACTCCATGGTTGAATTTAAGCATAGGGTTTAATCATAAGTGGGATGCTTGTCCAAGGAAGGGCAGCACCCAAGCACCGGTCCACCCACATATCAAATTATCAAAGTACCGAACGCGAATCATATGAACGTGATGAAAACTAGCTTGACATAATTCCCATGTGTCCTCGGGAGCGCTTTCCTTTATATAAGAGTTTGTCCAGGCTTGTCCTTTGCTACAAAAAGGATTGGGCCATCTTGCTGCACCTTATTTACTTTTATTACTTGTTACCTGTTACCAATTACCTTATCACAAAACTATCTGTTACCGATAATTTCAGTGCTTGCAGAGAATACCTTGCTGAAAACCGCTTATCATTTCCTTCTGCTCCTCGTTGGGTTCGACACTCTTACTTATCGAAAAGGCTACGATAGATCCCCTACACTTGTGGGTCATCAAGACTCTTTTCTGGCGCCCATTTGCCGGGGAGTGAAGCACCTTTGGTAGGTGGAATTTGGTAAGGAAAAATTTATATAGTGTGCTGAAATTTACTGTCACTTGTTACTATGGAACATAATCCTTTGAGGGGCTTGTTCGGGGTATCTTCACCCCGACCAGTAGAGCAAAGAGTTGCTCCTCAACCTACTGAACCTACTGAAAATGTTTACTTTGAAATTCCTTCGGGTATGATAGAGAAACTGCTAGCTAATCCTTTTACAGGAGATGGAACATTGCATCCCGATTTGCACCTAATCTATGTGGATGAAGTTTGTGGATTATTTAAGCTTGCAGGTATGCCCGAGGATGTTATCAAGAAGAAGGTCTTCCCTTTATCTTTGAAGGGAAAGGCATTGACATGGTTTAGGCTATGTGATGATATGGGATCATGGAACTACAACCGATTGAAATTGGAATTTCATCAGAAGTTTTATCCTATGCATCTTGTTCATCGTGATCGTAATTATATATATAATTTTTGGCCTCGCGAAGGAGAAAGCATCGCTCAAGCTTGGGGGAGGCTTAAGTCAATGTTATATTCATGCCCCAATCATGAGCTCTCAAAAGAAATGATTATTCAAAATATTTATGCTCGGCTTTCTCTCAGTAATCGCTCCATGCTCGATACTTCTTGTACTGGTTCTTTTATGATGAAGACTATTGAATTCAAATGGGATTTATTGGAAAGAATTAAATGCAACTCTGAAGATTGGGATCTCGATGAAGGTAAGGAGTCAGGTATAACACCTAAGTTTGATTGTGTTAAATCTTTTATGGATACTGTGCTTTCCGTGAATTTAGCACTAAATATGGACTTGACTCTGAGATAGTAGCTTCTTTCTGTGAATCCTTTGCTACTCATGTTGATCTCCCTAAGGAGAAGTGGTTTAAATATAATCCTCCCATTGAAGTAAAAGTAGTTGCACCTATTAAAGTTGAAGAAAAGACTATCACTTATAATGATCCTGTTGTTCCTACTACTTATATTGAGAAACCACCTTTCCCTGTTAGAATAAAGGATCATGCTAAAGCTTCAACTGTAGTTCATAAGAGTAATACTATAACACCTACACCCTCCGAGAAAATTAAAGTTGAACCTAGTGTTGCTATGGTTAAAGATCTCTTGGCCGATAATATTGATGGGCATGTTATTTACTTCTGTGATGAAGCTGCTAGAATTGCTAGACCTGCTACTAAAAATAAACATAGACCTGTTGTAGGCATGCCTGTTATTTCTGTTAAAATAGGAGATCATTGCTATCCATGGCTTATGTGATATGGGTGCTAGTGCAGTGCAATACCCTCATTCCTTATATAAAGAAATTATGCATGATATTGCACCTGCTGAGATAAGAGAAATTGAATGTTACAATTAAACTTGCCAATAGAGATACTATTTCACCAGTTGGGATTGTTAGAGATGTTGAAGTCTTGTGTGGGAAAGTTACTGATTTTCTTGTTCTTGGTTCCCCACAAGATAACTTTTGTCCCATTATATTTGGTAGACCCTTCTTGAATACTGTTAATGCTAAGATAGACTGCAATAAGGATATTGTTTCTGTTGGTTTAGGGGATATGTCTCATGAATTTAATTTTGCTAAATTTCTGTAACCCCATGATAAAGAATTGCCTAGTAAAGATGAAATTATTGGTCTTGCTTCTATTGCCGTGCCTCCTAGTGATCCTTTAGAACAATATTTGCTAGACCATGAAAATGATATGTTTATGAATGAAAGAAGGGAAATAGGTGAAGTATTCTTTAAACAGGGACCTATTTTGAAACACAACTTGCATGTTGAAATCCTAGTAAAGAAGTGGTAAGAAAAGAAATACTAAAGCTTCTGGAGGCAGGTATAATTTATCCCGTTGCTGATAGTCAGTGGGTAAGTCCTGTCCATTGTGTCCCTAAGAAGGGAGGTATTACTGTTATTCCTAATGATAAAGATGAGTTGGTCCCTCAAAGAATTAGTACATGTTATAGAATGGTAATTGATTTCTACAAATTAAATAAAGCTACTAAAAAGGATCATTACCCTTTACCTTTTATTGATCAAATGCTAGCAAGATCCTTACAAAAAGATGTTCCATTTGTATTTGATGATGATTGTGTAGAAGCATTTGAAATACTTAAGAAAGCTTTGATATCTGCACCTATTGTTCAGCCTCCTGATTGGAATTTACCATTTGAAATTATGTGTGATGCTAGTGATTATGCTGTAGGGGCTGTTCTAGGGAAAAGGGTTTATAAGAAATTAAACGTTATCCAATATGCCAGTAAAACTCTAGACAATTCTCAAAGAAATTATGATACTACTGAAAAGGAGTTTTTGGCAGTTGTATTTGCTTGTGATAAGTTCAGACCTTATATAGTTGATTCTAAAGTAACTGTTCACACTGATCATGCAGATCATGCTGCTATTAAATATCTTATGGAAAAGAAAGATGCTAAACCTAGACTTATTAGATGGGTTCTCTTGCTACAAGAATTTGATTTGCATATTGTTGATAGAAAAGGAGCCGAGAACCCCGTTGCAGACAACTTGTCTAGGTTAGAAAATGTGCTTGATTACCCACTACCTATTGATGATAGCTTTCCTGATGAGCAATTAAATGTCATAAATGCTTCTCATACTGCTCCATGGTATGCTGATTATGCTAATTATATTTGTCGGTGTCAAAACCGGTGGATCTCGGGTAGGGGGTCCTGAACTGTGCGTCTAAGGCGGATGGTAATAGGAGGCAGGGGACACGATGTTTTACCCAGGTTCGGGCCCCCTTGATGGAGGTAAAACCCTACGTCCTGCTTGATTATTCTTGATAATATGAGTAGTACAAGAGTTGATCTACCACGAGATCGGGGAGGCTAAACCCTAAAAGCTAGCCTATGGTATGATTGTATGTTGTCCTACGGACTAAAACCCTCCGGTTTATATAGACACCGGAGGGGGCTAGGGTTACACAAGGTCGGTTACAAAGGAGGAGATATACATATCCGTATTGCCTAGCTTGCCTTCCACGCCAAGTAGAGTCCATCCGGACACGGGACAAAGTATTCAATCTTGTATCTTCATAGTCCAACAGTCCGGCCAAAGGATATAGTCCGGCTGTCCGGAGACCCCCTAATCCAGGACTCCCTCAGTAGCCCCTGAACCAGGCTTCAATGACGACAAGTCCGGCGGCGCAGTGTTGTCTTCGGCATTGCAAGGCGGGTTCCTCCTCCGAATACACAGAGAAGAGTTTGAATACAAGGATAGTGTCCGACCCTGCAAAATAAGTTCCACATACCACTAGAGAGAATAATATTTCCACAAATCTAATCTGCTGGACGTTTTGGCAGTATGACATCATGCCATGGCCCGGTAATTATTCGAACCGTTTTCTTAACCAGCCCGCACATAACGCGAGGCGGTTTCTTGACACGTCTTGTCAAAGCAGAGATCGTGTCCCCCTTATTACGGGATTCTCATCAATACGGACGTGGGTAACCCAACCGCGCCATCAATTACGGCGCTTGGGGATAAGCGAGTTTTACCAGGCTAGTGGGGGCGCATAGTTTAGTCCGCCCTTATAAAGGGATAAGATCTCACCTTTTTCTACCCACGCCTTCTTCCTCCTTGCTCATCCATTCTCGCGCACTCGAGCTCCAGCGCCCAAGTCCGCATCCTCCTCCTCAACTCTCTCCAAAACATGTCCGGAGCGGGAGGCAAGTGGATGGCCTCCTCCGTCACGGAGGGGCACATCAAAAAGTTGCGGAGCCGGATACTTAGCCGCGGGGCAGGTCATCCCTACCCCAGAACCTCACGAGAGGGTGGTCTTCCTCCCCCACTTCGTCCGCGGACTGGGGTTTCCCCTCCATCCATTTGTCCGCGGCCTCATGTTCTATTATGGGCTGGACTTTCATGATCTGGCCCCGAACTTCATCCTCAACATCTCGGCGTTCATCGTCGTGTGCGAGGCTTTCCTCCGCATCCGGCCCCACTTCGGCCTATGGCTGAAGACCTTCAATATCAAGCCGAAGGTTGTAGGCGGCCAACAAGCGGAATGCGGCGGAGCCATGGTGGGCAAAATGCCCAACGTTGCATGGCTCGAGGGCTCCTTCGTGGAGACCGTAAAGGGGTGGCAATCGGGGTGGTTCTACATCACCGAGCCGCGCGACACCAACTGGGTGGCGGGCCCCCGAGTTTCGATCCGGAATCCCCACGCGGCTCACTTCCTGGAAGGAGAAGGGCCTGTCCTGGGGTTCATCGGTGGAGCTGGACGACTCCAGAAGTGTATTCCGGAACATGACAAGCAAGAAACTTAAGCTTGTCAACATAGTCCAGGTCATGCTCTTCCGCCGGATCCTCCCGTGTCAACAACGGGATTTCAACTTATGGGAGTTCGACCCGGCCCAGCACCAGACTCTAAGCGAGCTCTTCGACACGATGCACAAAGACGTCTGGAGGGTGCTGTTCAAGGGTGCCGATGTCCCTCCCTCTCTCACCGAGGACCGCGGGCTAAGCGTGAAGCGCCCTGCGAATCCGGTAAGTTCTGTACATCTGATAGGATATTTATTTCCCATAGCTTAACCATGTGCGGGGTCTGAGCTCCCATGCCTTTAACAGGACTGGGTGGAGGCATCGGAGCAGATTGACTGTCCGCCCCCCTGCCCGAAGACACCGCGGACGCTCTCCTGACGGAGATGCTGACTCTGGCTCCTTATAAGGTGCCGGAGAAGACCAAGAAGAAGGCCAAGGGAACCCGAAAGAGTTCCCGGCGCCAGTGGTATCGGACTCATCGTCCGATAACTCCGCGACGCACTCCTCCCATGAAGACGAGGAGGAAGATGAAGATGCTCCCCCTCCAGCCGGGGGAGACAAGAAAAGGAAGGCCGCCCCACCGGGGAGGCCGAAGGGTCCAAGAAGGGAAGGACTCTCTTCCGGACTGCTCCACCACCGCCGCCGAAGGCGAAGACGAGTGGCTGCTCAGGGCCAAGCCCTGGCGAAGTCGTAAGTATTCGGATACCAGAGTAACTCATAGCATACCTTTGTCCCACTGCTTCTCCTAACGCCGAATATGATTATGCAGACCGCCCCAAGCCCGTATCGACGTATCCTCGTCAGACGGCTCCTTGGATTCGTCGGATATGGATAGGATCCACTTCCGACCGCCTCCTCCCCTTGCCCTACGGACAATGCCGAGGTATTGTCTCAAGGGGCACCGAGCCGGGGGGAGACAGTCCCGGAGGCGCCTCAAGGCGACCTTCCGGACTCCAGGAGCAAAGGGAGCAAGGCTCCCGGGGGCTCCAAGTTTGGCTCTCAACCGAACACCGCGCCGGAACCTCCAGTGGTTCCGGACTCAAGAAGGCGGCCCCCTTCCAAAAGGGGCAAGCCGCCCGTGCCGGTGACCTCTTTCCATCCAGAGGCACCGGACAACCTGCTGGGAGCGCTTCGCGGCGCTTCCCTCGACGAAGAGCACCGCACTATTATGAGTGCGGTGATCAAGAAGGTTCAGTCCGCCAAGAGCGGACTGACTGAAGCCTGTGCCAGCCTTCTAACAGGCTTTGAGGTAAGTATTTAAAATATAGGAAAAATATTACCGCACATATAGTAGCCCCCGATGCTCTGTTTGGTGTTCACAAAGAAAAGCCGAATAGAGGATCAAATAATATCTGCAGGAGTCTAATATAAGTATGTCTATATGCGTATGCAGGCTTCGCTGCTGACCTCTGCCGCACTGACTGCGGAGGTCGCCGCACTGAAGCAGGACCTCGAGGGGTCCGAGAAAGAGCTCGGCCTTTGCCAAGAGGCAGCTCGAGGAGAACAAAGGTAAGTAATACCTTGTCTATAGATATATATATATATAAAAAAAGATGCGATTGCAAAATGACAGGATCATCATGAATTTGCCAGGGGCCACGACCGAAGTGGCGACCCTGAAGCAAGCGCTGTCCGAGGCCGAAAACAAAGCGGCCCAGGAGCGCACCGAGCGGGAAAAGCAAGAGGCACGGGTGGGCGAGGTGCAGCAAGAGCTCCAAGCTCTCGTGACGAAGCACGAGGCGTTGGAGCTTGACTCGAAGACGCGAGAGTCTGAGCTTGCCGCGGCCCTTGAGAGCGCAAAGAATGCCAAGGCTGAAGCCCAAAAGGCCCTCCAGGAGATTGAGGCGATGAGGAAGATAGTGGCAGGTAAGGCATTCAATATGCAAAGCAAGCATGTGAAAGTAAATTACTTGTTACTTACCTGAGTCCGGAGCTCTCCAGGAGCATTCGCAGATTTGCCGCGCATCGTGTCGGATGCCGCAAAGTTTTACCAAGCCGAGGAGGGAAGCTCGACGGAGAAGTTGTTCTGGTCTCAGTATACTGGGACCGAACACCCGATGCCTATGAGCGACCAGCTGAAGCAACTGGTCGAGCTGCACAAGGCGGCCGAACAGGCCATGAAGGGCTTTATAGTCCGGATGTGGCCTGGCGACGCCCTTCCCAACAGCTACTTCGGCCTAGTGAGGCGGCTTGTGGATGCCTGCCTACGGCTGGAAGTCATGAAGCGGTCCGCCTGCATCGAGGGTGCACTCCGGGCTTTCGCTCGTGCAAAGGTGCACTGGGCCAAGATGGACACCAAGAAGCTGGTGAAGGAGGGGCCGCCGTAGGGCAAGGAGCATCGCCACCCCGAGATGTATTATGAGGGTGTCCTGAAGGGTGCCCGTCTTGTAGCGGACGAGTGTGCGAAAATGTAATATTTGAATGAACTTGCTCGTGTGATCCTGTATTATGAAAACTTGTTCATATGCGCTATGCAACGCTTGTTTGAATTTAAAATATTACCTTCTGTTCGGCTGTTTATCAAATCTGAGAGATGGCTAGTCGTCGGCTTCTGCCCCCATGCCACGAGTGCTGGGGTGTTCGGGATAAACCTGAGCACTCTTGTTCCCATTTTTGGGTCCTTCGAGGGAGGTGCTCAGCACAACGAACAAGGCAATCGGACTATAATGCTTTATCACTCTCACTTAGCCATAGAATTCTATAATTTTAAATTTTGGCGAAGCCCCTAGTATTCGGAAGGCCGAATTCGGGGCGCTATACACGCCTTAAGCCGGACAAAGCCGACTCCTCGCTCTAAGCGGCATAAGTCTTTAGGGACTCGAAACCTCTCGAACAGCGACCAGTCTCTCGCCTTATCATGACAGTCAGTTTTAGCTTTCTCTACTGAGGTGCTTAGCCCAGCAGAACCGGGGCACAATCGCAGTAGTTCTCCCAGTGCTACCTTAGCCGATATAGCGGAACGTAAGGTACCAAAACATGGGAGCCGGGCAAACCCAACTATTGACCCAAGACATGATTCGGAGCTGATGCATATAATGCTATAAGTTCGGGGTGCCGCACTGTCGAAAGTGTTCGGACTTCTCACGCCGTATTATGGGGTATGCTTAAGCCCCTAGCGTATTGGCCGTACCAGAGTGTACGGGTGCTGATGTCATGAATGAACATATATATATATATAAAAAGAAGAATAATAATAGTCAATCTCTCTCCT
>NC_053028.1:614755468-614779226 GCF_003073215.2 Triticum urartu
AATTATCAAAGTACCAAACGCGAATCATATGAACGTGATGAAAACTAGCTTGACGATATTCCCATGTGTCCTCGGGAGCGCTTTTCTCTATATAAGAGTTTGTCTAGGCTTGTCCTTTGCTACAAAAAGATTTTGGCCACCTTGCTGCACTTTATTTACTTTTGTTACTTGTTGCTCGTTACAAATTATCCTATCACAAAACTATCTGCTACCACTTATTTCAGTACTTGCAGAGAATACCCTTTTGGAAACCGCTTATCATTTCCTTTCTGCTCCTCGTTGGGTTCGACACTCTTACTTATCGAAAGGACTACGATAGATCCCCTATACTTGTGGGTCATCAAGACTCTTTTCTGGCGCTGTTGCCGGGGAGTGAAGTGCCTTTGGTAGGTGGAATTTGGTAAGGAAAAATATATATAGTGTGCTGAAATTTACTGTCACTTGTTACTATGGAAAGTAATCCTCTGAGGGGCTTGTTCAGGGTATCTTCACCCCGACCAGTAGAGCAAAGAGTTGTTTTTGAAAAGGATCCGGGTTCCGTTTCCTGCCTGGGGTTCATCCCCCCGACAATATTTATCGGTCAAACCGCATAACGATATACGTTGTTCCCTTTGTCATCGGTATGTTACTTGCCCGAGATTCGATCGTCAGTATCTCAATACCTAGTTCAATCTCATTACCGGAAAGTCCCTTTACTCGTTTCGTAATGCATCATCCCGTAACTAACTCATTAGTCACATTGCTTGCAAGGCTTATAGTGATGTGCATTACCGAGTGGGCCCAGAGATACCTCTCCGACAATCGGAGTGACAAATCCTAATCTCGAAATACGCCAACCCAACATCTACCATTGGACACCTGTAGAGCATCTTTATAATCACCCAGTTACGTTGTGACGTTTGATAGCACACAAGGTGTTCCTCCAATATTCGGGAGTTGCATAATCTCATAGTCGGAGGAACATGTATAAGTCATGAAGAAAGCAGTAGCAATGAAACTGTAACGATCATCGTGCTAAGCTAACGGATGGGTCAAGTCAATCACATCAGTCTCTAATAATGTGATCCCGCTTATCAAATGACAACTCTTTGTCAATGGCTAGGAAACTTAGCCATCTTTGATTAACGAGCCTGTCAAGTAGAGGCATACTAGTGACACTCTGTTTGTTTATGTATTCACACATGTACTAAGTTTCCGGTTAATAAAATTCAAGTATGAATAATAAACATTTATAATGATATAAGGAAATATAAATAACAACTTTATTATTGCCTCTAGGGCATATTTCCTTCAGTCTACATAGTTCTCGAACCCGTAGGGTCCGCACGCTTAACGTTCGATGACGATTTGTATTATGAGTTAAGTGATTTGATGACCGAAGTTTGTTTGGAGTTCCAAATGAGATCACGGACATGACAAGGAGTCTCGAAATGGTTGAGAGGTAAAGATTCATATATTGGAAGGTTACATTCGGACACCGGAATGGTTTCGGGAAGTTTCGGAGTACCGGGGGTTACCGGAACCCCCCGGGAAGTTAATGGGCCATCATGGGACTTAGTGGAGAAAAGGGAGGGCCGGCTAGGAGGTGGCGTCCCCCCTTGCCAATCCGGATTGGACAAGGGGTGGGGGCGGTGCCCCACTTTCCCTCTCCCACTCCTTCTCTCTTTCCCCTTTTTGTTACTCCGGAAAAGGAAAAAAGGAGAAGGGGAATCCTACTAGGACTAGGGAGTCCTAGTAGGACTCCCCACACTTGGCGCGCCCCTAGGGGGGCGGCCTCCTCCTCCCCCCTTTATATACGAAGGTGGGGGGCACCCCAAAGGCACAACAGACATCTCTTAGCCGTGTGCGGTGCCCCCCTCCAAAGTTTACCACCTCGGTCATATCGTCATAGTGCTTAGGCGAAGCCCTGCGCCGGTAGCTTCATCATCACCGTCACCATGCCGTCGTGCTGACGGAACTCTCCGTCGTCCTCAACTGGATCAAGAGATCGAGGGACGGCATCATGCTGAACGTGTGCTGAACACGGAGGTGCCTTACGTTCGGTGCTAGGATCGGTTGGATCATGAAGACGTTCGACTACATCAACCGCGTTACTAAACGCTTACGCTTTCGGTCTATGAGGGTATGCAGACACCCTATCCCCTCTCGTTGCTATGCATCTCCAAGATATATCCTGCGTGATCGTAGGAATTTTTTTGAAATACTGCGTTCCCCAATAGTGGCATCCGAGCCAGGTCTATGTGTAGATGTTTTATGCATGAGTAGAACACAAAGAGTTGTGCGCGATAATAGTCATACTGCTTACCACCAACGTCTTACTTTGATTTGACGGTATTGTTGGATGAAGCGGCCCGGAACAGGCCCCAAGATGGGATCTCGTGCATACAGAAAGTTACGGCGGTGGAATTAGGGTTTTGGCTCCTGTTCTGATCGTTTGGGGGTACGTGGATATATATAGGAGGAAGAAGTACGTCGGTGGAGCAACAGGGGGCCCACGAGAGCGGGGGCACGCCTTGTAGGGTAAGGTGCGCCGCCCTACCTCATGGCCTCCTGTTACGTGCCTTGGCGTAGGGTCCAAGTCTCCTGAGTTGTATTCGATGAGAAAATCACGTTCCTAAAGGTTTCATTCCGTTTGGCCTCCGTTTGATATTCCTTTTCTTTGAAACCCTAAAACAGGCAAAAAAACAGCAATTTTGGGCTAGGCCTCTGGTTAATAGGTTAGTCCCAAAAATAATATAAAAGTGGATAATAAAGCCCAATAATGTTAGATAATATAGCATGGAGCAATCAAAAATTATAGATATGTTGGAGACGTATCAAGCATCCCCAAGCTTAATTCCTGCTCGTCCTCGAGTAGGTAAATGATAAAAACAGAATTTTGATGCGGAGTGCTACTTGGCATAATTTTAATGTAATTCTTCTTAATTGTGGTATGAATATTCAGATCCGAAAGATTCAAGACAAAAGTTCACATTAACATAAAAATAATAATACTTCAAGCATACTTACTAAGCTATTATGTCTTCTCAAAATAACATGGCCAAAGAAAGTTATCCCTACAAAATCATATAGTCTAGTTATGCTCCATCTTCAGCACACAAAATATTTAAATCATGCACAACCCCGATGACAAGCCAAGCAATTGTTTCATACTTTTGATTCTCAAACTTTTTCAATCTTCACGCAATACATGAGCGTGAGCCATGGATATAGCACTATAGGTGGAATAGAGTGGTGGTTGTGGAGAAGACAAAAAGGGAGAAGATAGTCTCACATCAACTAGGCATATCAATGGGCTATGGAGATGCCCATCAATAGATATCAATGTGAGTGAGTAGGGATTGCCATGCAACGGATGCACTAGAGCTATAAGTATTTGAAAGCTCAAAAGAAACTAAGTGGGTGTGCATCCAACTCTTCTGCTCATGCAGACCTAGGGCATTTTGAGGAAGCCCATCATTGGAATATACAAGCCAAATTCTATAATGAAAAATTCCCACTAGTATATGAAAGTGATAACATGAGAGACTCTCTATTATGAAGATCATGGTGCTACTTTGAAGCACAAGTGTGGTAAAAGGATAGTAGCATTGCCCCTTCTCTCTTTTTCTCTCATTTTTTTATTTGGGCCTTTTCTCTTTTTTTATGGCCTCTTTTTTTCGTCCGGAGTCTCATCCCGACTTGTGGGGGAATCATAGTCTCCATCATCCTTTCTCACTGGGACAATGCTCTAATAATGATGATCATCACACTTTTATTTTTCTTACAACTCAAAAATTACAACTCGATACTTAGAACAAAATATGACACTATATGAATGCCTCCGGCGGTGTACCAGGATATGCAATGACTCATGAGTGACATGTATGAAAGAATTATGAACGGTGACTTTGCCACAAATACGATGTCAACTACATGATCATGCTAAGCAATATGACAATGATGAAGTGTGTCATAAGAAACGGAACGATGGAAAGTTGCATGGCAATATATCTCGGAATGACTATGGAAAGGCCATAATAGGTAGGTATGGTGGCTGTTTTGAGGAAGGTATATGGTGGGTGTATGATACCGGCGAAAAGTGCGCGGTATTAGAGAGGCTAGCAAAGGTGGAAGGGTGAGAGTGCATATGATCCATGGACTCAACATTAGTCATAAAGAACTCATATACTTATTGCAAAAATCTACAAGTTATCAAAGCAAATTATTACACGCATGCTCCTCGGGGGATAGATTGGTAGGAAAATACCATCGCTCGTCCCCGACCGCCACTCATAAGGAAGACAATCAAAAAAATAAATCATGCTCCGACTTCATCACATAATGGTTTACCATACGTGCATGCTACGGGAATCACAAACCTCAACACAAGTATTTCTCAAATTCACAACTACTCAACTAGCACAACTTTAATATTACCATCTTCATATCTCAAAACAATTATCAAGTATCAAACTTATCATAGTATTCAACACACTCATAAGAAAGTTTTATTATTAATCTTGTATACCAAGCATATTAGAATTTTAAGAAAATTACCATGCTATTTAAGACTCTCAAAATAATCTAAGTGAAGCATGAGAGATCAATAGTTTCTATAAAACAAATCTACCACCGTGCTCTAAAAGATATAAGTGAAGCACTAGAGCAAAATTATATGACTCAAAAGATATAAGCGAAGCACATAGAGTATTCTAACGAATTCCAAATTATGTATGGCTCTCTCAAAAGGTGTGTACAGCAAGGATGATTGTGGTAAACTAACAAATAATACTCAAATAATACAAGACGCTCCAAGCAAAACACATATCATGTGGTGAATAAAAATATAGCTCCAAGTAAAGTTACCGATAGAAGTAGACGAAAGAGGGGATGCCTTCCGGGGCATCCCCAAGCTTTGGATTTTAGGTGTCCTTAGATTATCTTGGGGGTGCCATGGGCATCCCCAAGCTTAGGCTCTTGCCACTACTTGTTCCATAATCCATCAAATCTTTACCCAAAACTTGAAAACTTCACAACACAAAACTTAAAGTAGAAAATCTCGTGAGCTCCGTTAGCGAAAGAAAACAAAAGACCACTTCAAGGTAATGTAATGAACTCATTATTCATTTATATTGGTGTTATACCTACTGCATTCCAACTTCTCTATGGTTTATAAACTATTTTACTAGCCATAGATTCATCAAAATAAGCAAACAACACACGAAAAACAGATTCTGTCAAAAACAGAACAGTCTGTAGTAATCTGTAGCTAGCGCAAGATCTGGAACCCCAAAAATTCTAAAATAAATTTCTGTACGTGAGGAATTTATCTATTAAACAATCTTAAAAAATAACTAACTAAGTATCACTCTCCAAATAAAAATGGCAGCAGTTCTCGTGAGTGCTAAAGTTTCTGTTATTTACAGCAAGTTCAACAAAACTTTCCCCAAGTCTTCCCAACGGTTCTACTTGGCACAAACACTAATTAAACACAAAAACACAACTAAAATAGAGGCTAGATAAATTATTTATTAAATAACAGCAAGGAAAAATATTGGGTTGTCTCCCAACAAGCGCTTTTCTTGAAAGCCTTATAGCTAGGCATACTATTTCAACGATACTCACATGAAAGACTAGAATTGAAGCACAAAGAGAGCATCATAAAACACATGACAAACACATCTAAGTCTAACATACTTCCTATGCATAGGCATCTTATAGGCGAACAAAGTATCAAGGCAAGCAAAAACTAGCATATGCAAGGAAGAGGAAAGAAACAATAGCAATCTCAACATAACGAGAGGTAATTTAGTAACATGAAAATTTCTACAACCATATTTTCCTCACTTATAATAATTACATGTGGGATCATAAGCAAATTCAACAAAATAGCTATCACATAGAGTATTTTCAACATGATCCACATGCATGCAAAGTTGACACTCTTCCTATTGGAAATATGCCATAGAGGCAATAATAAATTAGTTATTATTATATTTCCTTGTTCATAATAATCGTTTATTATCCATGCTAGAATTGTATTGATAGGAAACTCAGATACATGTGTGGATACATAGACAACACCATGTCCCTAGTAAGCCTCTAGTTGACTAGCTCGTTGATCAATAGATGGTTACGGTTTCCTGACCATGGACATTGGATGTCGTTGATGATGGGATCACATCATTAGGAGAATGATGTGATGGACAAGACCCAATCCTAAGCCTAGCACAAGATCGTGTAGTTCGTATGCTAAAGCTTTTCTAATGTCAAGTATCATTTCCTTAGACCATGAGATTGTGCAACTCCCGGAGGATACATAGACAACACCATGTCCCTAGTAAGCCTCTAGTTGACTAGCTCGTTGATCAATAGATGGTTACGGTTTCCTGACCATGGACATTGGATGTCGTTGATGATGGGATCACATCATTAGGAGAATGATGTGATGGACAAGACCCAATCCTAAGCCTAGCACAAGATCGTGTAGTTCGTATGCTAAAGCTTTTCTAATGTCAAGTATCATTTCCTTAGACCATGAGATTGTGCAACTCCCGGATACCGTAGGAATGCTTTGGGTGTACCAAACGTCACAACGTAACTGGGTGGCTATAAAGGTGCACTGCGGGTATCTCCGAAAGTGTCTGTTGGGTTGGCATGAATCGAGACAGGGATTTGTCACTCCGTGTAACGGAGAGGTATCTCTGGGCCCACTCGGTAGGACATCATCATAATATGCACAATGTGACCAAGGAGTTGATCACGGGATGATGAGTTACGGAACGAGTAAAGAGACTTGCCGATAACGAGATTGAACGAGGTATCGGGATACCGACGATCGAATCTCGGGCAAGTAGCGTACCGATAGACAAAGGGAATTGTATACAGGATTGATTAAATCCTCGACATCGTGGTTCATCCGATGAGATCATCGTGGAACATGTGGGAGCCAACATGGGTATCCAGATCCCGCTGTTGGTTATTGACCGGAGAGTCGTCTCGGTCATGTCTGCGTGTCTCCCGAACCCGTAGGGTCTACACACTTAAGGTTCGGTGACGCTAGGGTTGTAGAGATATTAGTATGCGGTAACCCGAAAGTTGTTCGGAGTCCCGGATGAGATCCCGGACGTCACGAGGAGTTCCGGAATGGTCCGGAGGTGAAGATTTATATATAGGAAGTCCAGTTTCGGCCATCGGGAAAGTTTCGGGGGTAATCGGTATTGTACCGGGACCACCGGAAGGGTCCCGGGGTCCACCGGGTGGGGCCACCTATCCCGGAGGGCCCCATGGGCTGAAGTGGGAGGGGAACCAGCCCCTGGTGGGCTGGTGCGCCCCATGGGCCTCCCCCTGTGCCTAGGGTTGGAAACCCTAGGGATGGGGGGCGCCCCACCTGACTTGGGGGGCAAGTCCCCCCTTGGCCGCCACCCCCCCTTGGAGATTGGATCTGCTAGGGCTGGCGCCCCCCTAGGGGTCCTATATATAGTGGGGGGAGGGACGGCAGCCGCACCCAAGTCCCTGGCGCCTCCCTCTCCCTCTGTGACACCTCTCCCTCTCGTTGGTGCTTGGCGAAGCCCTGTCGAGATCCCGCTGCTTCCACCACCACGCCGTCGTGCTGCTAGATCTCCATCAACCTCTCCTCTCCCCTTGCTGGATCAAGAAGGAGGAGACATCTCTCCGTTCCGTACGTGTGTTGAATGCGGAGGTGCCGTCCGTTCGGCGCTAGGATCATCGGTGATTTGGATCACGACGAGTACGACTCCATCAACACCGTTCTCTTGAACGCTTCCGCTTAGCGATCTTCAAGGGTATGAAGATGCACTCCCTCTCTCTCGTTGCTAGTATCTCCTAGATTGATCTTGGTGACACGTAGGAAAATTTTGAATTATTGCTACGTTCCCCAACAGTGGCATCATGAGCTAGGTCTATGCGTAGATTCTATGCACGAGTAGAACACAAAGCAGTTGTGGGCGATGATTTGTTCAATTTGCTTGCCGTTACTAGTATTATATTGATCCGGCGGCATTGTGGGATGAAGCGGCCCGGACCGACCTTACACGTACACTTACGTGAGACAGGTTCCACCGACTGACATGCACTTGATGCATAAGGTGGCTGGCGAGTGTCTGTCTCTCCCACTTTAGTCGGATCGGATTCGATGAAAAGGGTCCTTATGAAGGGTAAATAGCAATTGGCATATCACCGTTGTGGTTTTGCGTAGGTAAGAAACGTTCTTGCTAGAAACCCACAGCAGCCACGTAAAACATGCAACAACAATTAGAGGACGTCTAACTTGTTTTTGCAGGGTATGCTATGTGATGTGATATGGCCAAAAGGATGTGATGAATGATATATATGATGTATGAGATTGATCATGTTCTTGTAATAGGAATCACGACTTGCATGTCGATGAGTATGACAACCGGCAGGAGCCATATGAGTTGTCTTAATTTATTTATGACCTGCGTGTCAATGAAAACGCCATGTAATTACTTTACTTTATTGCTAACCGTTAGCCGTAGTAGTAGAAGTAATAGTTGGCGAGGCAACTTCATGAAGACACAATGATGGAGATCATGATGATGGAGATCATGGTGTCATGCTGGTAACGATGGTGTTCATGCCGTGCCTCGAAGATGGAGATCAAAGGCACAAGATGATATTGGCCATATCATGTCACTTTATGATTTGCATGTGATGTTTGTCATGTTTACATCTTATTTGCTTAGAACGACGGTAGCATAAATAAGATGATCCCTCACTAAAATTTCAAGAAAGTGTTCCCCCTAACTGTGCACCGTTGCGAAGGTTCGTTGTTTCGAAGCACCACGTGATGATCGGGTGTGATAGATTCTAACGTTCGCATACAACGGGTGTAAGCCAGATTTACACACGCAAACACTTAGGTTAACTTGACGAGCCTAGCATGTACAGACATGGCCTCGGAACACGGAGACCGAAAGGTCGAACATGAGTCGTATAGTGGATACGATCAACATGAAGATGTTCACCGATGATGACTAGTCCGTCTCACGTGATGATCGGACACGGCCTAGTTGACTCGGATCATGTATCACTTAGATGACTAGAGGGATGTCTATCTAAGTGGGAGTTCATTGAATAATTTGATTAGATGAACTTAATTATCATGAACATAGTCAAAAGGTCTTTGCAAATTATGTCGTAGCTCACGCTTTGGTTCTACTGTTTTAGATATGTTCCTAGAGAAAATTTAGTTGAGAGTTGACAGTAGCAATTATGCGGACTGGGTCCGTGAACTGAGGATTGTCCTCATTGCTGCACAGAAGGGCTATGTCCTTAATGCACCGCTCAGTGTGTTGAACCTCGAGCGTCGTCTGTAGATGTTGGGAAACATCTGACATACACGTTTTGATGACTACGTGATAGTTCAGTGCGTAATACTAACGGTTTAGAATTGTGGCACCAAAGACGTTTTTGAAACGTCGCAGAACATATGAGATGTTCCAAAGACTGAAATTGGGATTTCAGACTAGTGCCCACGTCAAGAGGTATGAGACCTCTGACAAGTTTCTTAAGCCTGCAAACTAAGGGAGAAAAGCTCAATCGTTGAGCATGTGCTCAGATTGTCTGAGTACTACAATCGCTTGAATCGAGTGGGAGTTAATCTTCCAGATGAGATAGTGATGATTCTCCATAGTCACTGCCACCAAGCTATTGGAGCTTCGTGATGAACTATAACATATCAGGGATAGACATGATGATCCTTGAGCAACTCGCGATGTTTGACACCGCGAAAGTAGAAATCAAGTAGGAGCATCAATTGTTGATGGTTAAACCACTAGTTTCAAGAAGGGCAAGGGAAAGAAGGGATACTTCATGAGACGGCAAATCAGTTGCTGCTCTAGTGAAGAAACCCAAGGTTGAACCAAACCCGAGACTAAGTGCTTCTGTAATGAGGGGAACGGTCACTGAAGCAGAACTACCCTAGATACTTGGTAGATGAGAAGGCTGGCAAGGTCGACAGAAGTATTTTGGATATACGTTATATTAATGTGTACTTTACTAGTACTCCTAGTAGCACCAGGGTATTAAAATACCGGTTCAGTTGCTAAGTGTTAGTAACTCGAAATAAAAGGCTACGGAATAAACGGAGACTAGCTGAAGGTGAGATGACGATATGTGTTGGAAGTGTTTCCAAGGTTGATATGATCAAGCATCGCATGCTCCCTCTACCATCGAGATTGGTGTTAAACCTAAATAATTGTTATTTGGTGTTTGCGTTGAGCATAGACATGATTGGATTATGTTTATCGCAATACGGTTATTCATTTAAGGAGAATAATGGTTACTCTGTTTATTTGAATAATACCTTCAATGGTCTTGCACCTAAAATGAATGGTTTATTGAATCTCGATCGTAGTGATACACATGTTCATGCCAAAAGATATAAGATAGTAATGATAGTACCACATACTTGTGGCACTGCCATTTGAGTCATGTTGGTATAAAACGCATGAAGAAGCTCCATTGATGGATCTTTGGACTCACTCGTTTTGAAAAGATTGAGACATGCGAACCATGTCTATTGGTAGATATGCATGAAGAAACTCCATGCAGATGGATCGTTTGGACTCACTTGATTTTGAATCACTTGAGACATGCAAATCATACCACATGGGCAAGATGACTGAAAGGCCTCGTTTTCAGTAAGATGGAACAAGAAAGCAACTTGTTGGAAGTAATACATTTTGATGTGTGCAGTCCAATAAGTGCTGAGGCACGCAGTGGATATCGTTATGTTCTTACTTCACAGATGATTTGAGTAGATGCTGAGTATATTTACTTGATGAAACACAAGTCTGAATTATTGAAAGGTTTAAGTAATTTCAGAGTGAAGTTGAAGATCGTCGTGACAAGATGATAAAATGTCTATGATATGATCATAGAGATGAATATCTGAGTTACGAGTTTGGCACACAATTAAGACATTGTGGAAATTGTTTCACAACTAATACCGCCTGGACCACCATAGTGTGATGGTGTGTCCGAACATCACAACTGCACCCTATTGGATATGGTGCATACCATGATGTCTCTTATCGAATTACCACTATCGTTTATGGGTTAGGCATTAGAGACAACCGCATTCACTTTAAATAGGGCACCACACAATTCCGTTGAGACGACACCGTATGAACTATGGTTTAGAGAAACCTAAGCTGTCGTTTCTTAAAAGTTTGGGGCTGCAATGCTTATGTGAAAAAGTTTCAGGCTGATAAGCTCGAACCCAAAGCGGATAAATGCATCTTCATAGAATACCCAAAATAGTTGGGTATACCCCCTATTTCAGATCCGGAAGCAAAAGTGATTGTTTCTAGAAATGGGTCCTTTCTCGAGGAAAAGTTTTTCTCGAAAGAATTGAGTGGGAGGATGGTGGAGACTTGATGAGGTTATTGAACCGTCACTTCAACTAGTGTGTAGCAGGGCACAGAAAGTTGTTCCTGTGGCACCTAAACCAATTGAAGTGGAAGCTTATGATAGTGATCATAAAAAAACTTCGGATCAAGTCACTACCAAACCTCATAGGTCGACAAGGATTTGTACTACATCAGAGTGGTACGTAATCCTGTCTTGGAAGTCATGTTGCTAGACAACAATGAACCTACGATCTATGGAGAAGCGATGGTGGGCCCGGATTCCGACGAATGGCTCGAGGCCATAAAATCCGAGAGAGGATCCCTGTATAAAACAAAGTATAGACTTTGAAAAGAACTACTTGATGGTCGTAAGGCTGTTGGGTGCAGATGTATTTTAAAAGGAAGACAGACAATGATGGTAAGTGTCACCATTAAGAGAGCTCGACTTGTCGTTAAGATGTTTCCCGACACGTTCAAGGAGTTGACTACGATGATACTTTCTCACTCATAGCGATGCTGAGAGTCTGTTGGAATTATGTTAGCAGTTACTGCATTGTTTATGAAATCTTGCAGATAGGATGTCAAAACATTGTTTTCTCGACATTTTTCTTGAGGAAAGGTTGTATGTGATACAACCAGAAGGTTTTGTCAATCCTGAAAGATGCTAACAAGTATGCAAAGCTCCAGCAATCCTTCTAAGGACTGGAGTAAGCATCTTGGAATTGGAATGTACGCTTTGATGAGATGATCAAAGATTTTGGGTTTATACAAAGTTTATGAGAAACTTGTATTTCCAAAGAAGTGAGTGGGAGCACTATAGAATTTTTGATGAGTATATGTTGTTAACATATTGTTGATCAGAAATGATGTAGAATTTCTGGAAAGCATATAGGGTTATTTGAAAAGTGTTTTTCAATGGAAAACCTGGATTAAGCTACTTGAACATTGAGCATCAAGATCTATAAGGATAGATCAAAATCGCTTAATAGTACTTTCAAACGAACACATACCATGACAAAATTTTGAAGGAGTTCAAAGATAGATCGGCAAAGAAGGAGTTCTTGGCTGTGTTATAAGGTATGAGTATTGAGTAAAACTCAAGACCTGACCACGGCAGAATAGAGAGAAAGGACGAAGGTCGTCCCCTATGCTTTAGACGTAGGCTCTAAAGTATGCAATGTTGTGTACCGCACCTGAAGCGTGCTAAGCCTTGAGTCAGTCAAGGGGTACAAGTGTGATCTAGGAATGGATCACAAGACAACGGTCAAGGTTATCCTTGGTAACTAGTGGACTAAGGAATTTTCTCGATTATGGAGGTGGTAAAAGAGTTCGTCGTAAAGGGTTACGCCGATGCAATCTTTGACACTAATCTGGATGATTCTGAGTAGTAAACCGGATTCGTATAGTAGAACAGTTATTTGGAATAGCTCCAAAAAGAGCGTGGTAGCTGCATCTACAAGATGACATTGGGATTCGTAAAGCACACACGGATCTGAAAGGTTCAGGCCCGTTGACTATAACATCTCTCACAAGCATAACATGATCAAACCCAGAACTCATTGAGTGTTAATAACATGGTAATGTGAACTAGATTATTGACTCTAGTAAACTCTTTGGGTGTTAGTCACATGGGGATGTGACCTTGTGTGTTAATCACATAGCGATCTGAACTGGATTATTGACTCTAGTGCAAGTGGGAGACTGTTGGAAATATGCCCTAGAGGCAGTAATAAATTAGTTATTATTATATTTCCTTGTTCATAATAATCGTTTATTATCCATGCTAGAATTGTATTGATAGGAAACTCAGATACATCTATGGATACATAGACAACACCATGTCCCTAGTAAGCCTCTAGTTGACTAGCTCGTTGATCAATAGATGGTTACGGTTTCCTGACCATGGACATTGGATGTCGTTGATGATGGGATCACATCATTAGGAGAATGATGTGATGGACAAGACCCAATCCTAAGCCTAGCACAAGATCGTGTAGATCGTATGCTAAAGCTTTTCTAATGTCAAGTATCATTTCCTTAGACCATGAGATTGTGCAACTCCCGGATACCGTAGGAATGCTTTGGGTGTACCAAACGTCACAACGTAACTGGGTGGCTATAAAGGTGCACTGCGTGTATCTCCGAAAGTGTCTGTTGGGTTGGCACGAATCGAGACTGGGATTTGTCACTCCGTGTAACGGAGAGGTATCTCTGGGCCCACTCGGTAGGACATCATCATAATATGCACAATGTGACCAAGGAGTTTATCACGGGATGATGTGCTACGGAACGAGTAAAGAGACTTGCCGGTAACGAGATTGAACGAGGTATCGGGATACCGACGATCGAATCTCGGGCAAGTATCGTACCGATAGACAAAGGGAATTGTATACGGGATTGATTAAATCCTCGGCATCGTGGTTCATCCGATGAGATCATCGTGGAACATGTGGGAGCCAACATGGGTATCCAGATCCCGCTGTTGGTTATTGACCGGAGAGTTGTCTCGGTCATGTCTGCGTGTCTCCCGAACCCATAGGGTCTACACACTTAAGGTTCGGTGATGCTAGGGTTGTAGAGATATTAGTATGCGGTAACCCCAAAGTTGTTTGGAGTCCCGGATGAGATCCCAGACGTCACGAGGAGTTCCAGAATGGTCTGGAGGTGAAGATTTATATATAGGAAGTCTAGTTTCGGCCATTGGGAAAGTTTCAGGGGTAATCGGTATTGTACCAGGACCACCGGAAGGGTCCCGGGGGTCCACCGGGTGGGGCCACCTATCCCGGAGGGCCCCATGGGCTGAAGTGGGACGGGAACCAGCCCCTGGTGGGCTGGTGCGCCCCCCATGGGCCTCCCCCTGCGCCTAGGGATGGAAACCCTTGGGGTGGGGGCGCCCCACCTGACTTGGGGGGCCAATCCCCCCTTGGCCGCCGCCCCCCTTGGAGATTGGATCTCCTAGGGACGGCGCCCCCTAGGGGTCCTATATATAGTGGAGGGAGGGAGGGCAGCCGCACCCAAGTCCCTGGCGCCTCCCTCTCCCTCCGTGACACCTCTCCCTCTCGTTGGTGCTTGGCGAAGCCCTGCCGAGATCCCGCTGCTTCCACCACCACGCCGTCATGCTGCTGGATCTCCATCAACCTCTCCTCTCCCCTTGCTGGATCAAGAAGGAGGAGATGTCTCTCTGTTCCGTACATGTGTTGAACGCGGAGGTGTCGTCCGTTCGGCGCTAGGATCATCGGTGATTTGGATCATGACGAGTACGACTCAATCAACCCCGTTCTCTTTAACGCTTCCGCTTAGCGATCTTCAAGGGTATGAAGATGCACTCCCTCTCTCTCGTTGCTAGTATCTCCTAGATTGATCTTGGTGACATGTAGGAAAATTTTGAATTATTGCTACGTTCCCCAACACTTCCAAAATAGTGGGATTAACATTAACTAAAGTCATGACCTTTCCAAACGCACTTTTATCAAAAACTTCATAAGATTGAACATTCTCCAAATATGTGGGATCTAAAGTTGACTTTCTTCCAAACCCACTTTCAATATTATTGCGAACATTATAATCAATCTCATATTCATCATGGGGCTTAAATAAATTTTCAAGATCATAAGAAGAATCACCCCAATCATGATCATTGCAACAAGTAGAGGACATAGCAAAACTAGCATCCCCAAGCTTAGGATTTTGCATATTATTAGCACAATTTACATAAATAGAATTTATAATAAAATCATTGCAATCATGCTTTTTATTCAAATATCTATCGTGAATCGCTTCATAAAGTAATTCATCACACTTTTCAGATTCACGAATTTCAAGCAAAACCTCATAAAGATAATCTTGTGCACAAAAATCACTAGCAATTGGTTCATCATAATTGTATCTCTTAAAAAGATTAGCATGTGGATGAGGATCCATAGATCTTAGGTTCTCTGTTTAGTAATAAATAAACAACTATTCCAACCATACGAGCAAACAAGAAATGAGCAAACAGAGGCAAATAGAGAAAGAGAGGGAAGATAGAGAGAGGGCGAATAAAACGGAAAGGGTGAAGTGGGGGGAGAGGAAAACGAAAGGCAAATGGCAAATAATGTAATGCGGGAGATTAGGGTATGTGATGGGTACTTGGTATGTTGACTTTTGCGAAGACCTCCCCGGCAACGGCGCCAGAAATCCTTCTTGCTACCTCTTGAGCACTGCGTTGGTTTTCCCCGAAGAGGAAGGGATGATGCAGCAAAGTAGCGTAAGTATTTCCCTCAGTTTTTGAGAACCAAGGTATTAAAACAATAGGAGAATACGTGCAAGTCCCTCGTACCTGCACAAAACAAATAAATCCTCGCAACCAACGCAAATAGGGGTTGTCAATCCCTATGAGGCCACTTACGAGAGTGAGATCTGATAGATATGGTAAAGATAATATTTTTGCTATTTTTATGATAAATATGCAAAGTCAAATAAAGGCAAAGTAAATAGCAAAGTAGTAGGAGAACAATATGATGAAGATAGACCCGAGGGCCATAGGTTTCACTCGTGGCTTCTCTCGAGAGCATAAGTATTCTACGGTGGGTGAACAAATTACTGTTGAGCAATTGACAGAATTGAGCATAATTATGAGAATATCTAGGCATGATCATGTATATAGGCATCACGTCCGAGACAAGTAGACCGACTCCTGCATGCATCTACTACTATTACTCCACTCATCGACCGCTATCCAGCATGCATCTAGAGTATTAAGTTAAAAACATAGTAACGCCTTAAGCAAGATGACATGATGTAGAGGGATAGACTCATGCAATATGAAGAAAACCCCACCTTGTTATCCTCGATGGCAAAAATACAATATGTGCCGTGCTGCCCTTACTGTCACCGGGAAAGGACATCGCAAGATTGAACCCAAAGCTAAACACTTCTCCCATTGCAAGAAAGATCAATCTAGTAGGCCAAACCAAAAAGATAATTCGAAGAGACTTGCAAAGATAACCAATCGTACATAAAAGAATTCAGACAAGATTCAAATATTATTCATAGATAGACTTGATCATAAACCCACAATTCATCGGTCTCAACAAACACACCGCAAAAAGAAGATTACATCGAATAGATCTCCACAAGAGAGGGGGAGAACATTGTATTGAGATCCAAAAAGAGAGAAGAAGCCATCTAGCTACTAACTATGGACCCGTAGGTCTGAGGTAAACTACTCACACTTCATCGGAGAGGCTATGGTGTTGATGTAGAAGCCCTCCGTGATCGATGCCCCCTCCGGCGGAGCTCCGGAACAGGCCCCAAGATGGGATCTCGTGGATACAGAAAGTTACGGCGGTGGAATTAGGGTTTTGGCTCCTGTTCTGATCGTTTGGGGGTACGTGGATATATATAGGAGGAAGAAGTATGTCGGTGGAGCAACAGGGGGCCCCACGAGGGTGGGGGCGGCCCCCCCTACCTCGTGGCCTCTTGTTAGTGGCTTGTAGGGTCCAAGTCTCCTGAGTTGTAATTTGATAAGAAAATCACGTTCCCAAATGTTTCATTCCATTTGGACTCCGTTTAATATTCCTTTTCTTTGAAACCCTAAAACAGGCAAAAAACAACAATTCTGGGTGGGCCTCCGGTTAATAGGTTAGTTCCGCAAAAATAATATAAAAGTGAATAATAAAGCCCAATAATGTTTAAAACAGTAGATAATATAGCATGGAGCAATCAAAAATTATAGATACGTTGGAGACGTATCAAGTATGAGGTTTGCTCATCACTCGGTAGGATTTTTGAAACTTAGGCGAGCATGGGGCTGCAACTAGGCCCCCGAGTGTGAGGTTTGCTCATCACTTGATAGGATTTTTGAAACTTAGGCGAGCACGAGGCTGCAGCTAAGCCTCCGAGTATAAGGTTTGCTCATCACCCGGTAGGATTTTTGAAACTTAGGCGAGCACAGGGCTGCAGCTAAGCCTTCGAGTATGAGGTTTGCTGATCACTCGGTAGGATTTTTGAAACTTAGGCGAGTACTAGATTGCAACTAAGCCCCCGAGTGTGAGGTTTGCTCATCACTCGGTAGGATTTTTGAAACTTAGGCGAGTACTAGACTGCAGCTAAGCCCCTGAGTGTGAGGTTTGCTCATCACTCGGTAGGATTTTTGAAACTTAGGCGAGCATGGGGCTGCAGCTAAGCCCCCGAGTGTGTGGTTTGCTCATCACTCGGTAGGACTTTTGAAACTTAGGTGACTACTAGACTGCAGCTAAGCCCTCGAGTGTGAGGCTTGCTCATCACACGGTAGGATTTTTGAAACTTAGGCGAGTACTAGACTGCAGCTAAGCCTCTGAGTGTGAGGGTTGCTCATCACTCGGTAGGATTTTCGAAACTTAGGCGAGTACTAGACTACAACTAAGCCTCCGAGTGTGAGGTTTGCTCATCACTCGGTAGAATTCTTGAAACTTAGGCGAGTACTGGACTGCAGCTAAGCCTCCGAGTGAGAGGCTTGCTCATCACTCGGTAGGATTTTTTCAACTTAGGCGAGTACTGGTGAGGGAGTCCTGGATTAGGGGGTCTCCGGATAGCTGGACTACCTCCATTGGCCGGACTGTTAGACTATGGAGATACAAGATTGAAGACTTCGTCTCGTGTCCGGATGGGACTCTACTTGGCGTGGAAGGCAAGCTAGGCAATACGGATATGGATATCTCCTCCTTTGTAACCGACCTTGTGTAACCCTAAGCCTCTCCGGTGTCTATATAAACCGAAGGGTTTTAGTCGTAGGACAACAACCACAACATACAATCATACCATAGGCTAGCTTCTAGGGTTTAGCCTCCTTGATCTCGTGGTAGATCTACTCTTGTACTACCCATATCATCAATATTAATCAAGCAGGACGTAGGGTTTTACCTCCATCAAGAGGGCCCGAACCTGGGTAAAACATTGTGTCCCCTGCCTCCTGTTACCATCCGGCCTAGACGCACATTTCGGGACCCCCTACCCGAGATCCGCCGGTTTTGACACCGACATTGGTGCTTTCATTGAGAGTTCCTCTGTCTCGTCGCCGTTAGGCTTGATGGCTCCTACTATCATCGATAGCGATGCGGTCCAGGGTGAGACTTTTCTCCCCGGACAGATCTTCGTATTCGGAGGCTTTGCACTGCGGGCTAACTCGCTTGGCCATCTGGAGCAGATTGAAAGCTATGCCCCTGGCCATCGGGTCAGATTTGGTAGTTTGAACTACACGGCCGACATCCGCGGAGACTTGATCTTCAACGGATTCCAGCCATAGCCGGGCGCGCCGCATTGTCACGATGTGTATGACCTAGCTCTGCGGCCGAACGGTACCCCAGAGGCCGCGCCCGCATCAGCTCCGACCCTTAGCTCGGAGCCAACTGCGCCAATCGAGGACGGGTGGCTAGACACCGTCTCAGGGGCTGCAGTCTCGATGGCGCTCGAGCCGAACAACAACCTAACCCTCTGCGCAGCCCGTGACTCCAAGGTGCCGGACTCTTTTCCGGACTCCGGACCATCTGCGCCCCTGCTAATCGAATCCGATTGGGCACCAATCATGGAATTCACCGTCGCGGATATCTTTCAGCACTCGCCCTTCGGCGACATTCTGAATTCACTAAGGTCTCTCTCTTTGTCAGGAGAGCCCTGGTCGGACTATGGCCAACAGGATTGGGATGCGGACGATGAGGAAATTCGACGCCCACCCACCACCCACTTCGTAGCCACTATCGATGATTTAACCGACATGCTCGACTTCGACTCCGAAGACATCGACGGTATGGACGACGAGGTAGGAGATGAACATGAATCAGCACCTATAGGGCACTGGAAAGCCACCTCGTCATATGACATATACATGGTGGATACACCCAAAGAAAGCAATGGCGACGAGATAGCGGAGGATGACCCATCCAAGAAGTAACCCAAGCGCCGACGTCAGCGGCGCCCCTCTAAGTCCCGCCAAAGCAAAAGTGGTGATACCGGCACAGGAGATAATAACACTCCAGATAGTGCCAAAGACAACAACAATCCCCTCCAGCAAGATTTAGAGCATGAGGATGGAGGAGCCAGCTCTCCTGAGAGAGCGGTAGACGAAGAGGAGGAGGATGACAATTACATGCCCCCCTCCGAAGACGAGGCAAACCTCGGCGACGATGAATTCACCATACCAGAGGATCCCGTCGAACAAGAGCGCTTCAAGCGCCGGCTTATGGCCACGGCAAATAGCCTGAAGAAAAAGTAGCAGCAGCTTCAAGCTGAATAAGATCTACTAGCTGATAGATGGACTGAAGTCCTCGCGGCCGAGGAATATAAACTCGAGTGCCCCTCCAAGAATTACCCAAAGTGCAGGTTACTACCCCGACTGGAGGAAGCAGCGTATGATACGGCTGATTGGCCACCTCGTGGCCGCGATAGAGAGGCATTCCAGCCAAAAGCTCAGCCTCCACCCCGACGCCATTCAAATAAAAAGGCATGGGGAGATATGCCAGACCAGCGAGACATATTGGAAGACAAAGCAAAGCATGCAAGATCAATCTACGGATCACGATGGTGCACCACTCTGCGAGACGATAAACGTCACGCCGGATACAGTAAAAGCAAATCCGACGGGGCCGAACACAGCGGGCAAGACCCATTTGAGCTGCGTCGTGATATAGCCCAATACAGAGGCGCCGCACACCCCTTATGCTTCATAGACGAAGTAATGGAACATCAATTCCCAGAAGGTTTCAAACCCGTTAATATTGAATCATACGACGGCACAACAGATCCCGCAGTATGGATCGAGGATTTCCTCCTCCACATCCACATGGCCCGCGGTGATGACTTACACGCCATCAAATACCTCCCACTAAAGCTCAAAGGACCAGCGCGGCATTGGCTTAACAGCTTGCCAGCGGACTCCATTAGCTGTTGGGAAGATCTGGAAGCCGCATTCCTCGACAACTTTCAGGGCACTTATGTGCGACCACCAGACGCCGATGACTTGAGCCACATAATTCAGCAGCCAGAAGAGTCGGCCAGGCAATTCTGGACTCGGTTCCTTACAAAGAAAAATCAAATCGTCGACTGTCCGGATGCAGAGGCCTTAGCGGCTTTCAAACACAACATTCGAGACGAGTGGCTAGCCCGACACCTTGATCAGGAAAAGCCAAAATCTATGGCAGCTCTCACGATGGTCATGACCCGCTTTTGTGCGGGAGAACACAGCTGGCTGGCTCGCAGTAATAACATATCAGAGAACCATGGTACCCCGGATACCAAGGACGATAATAGCAGGTCACGTCGCAACAAACATAAGCGCCGTATTAACAGCGAAAATACCAAGGATACGACAGTCAATGCCGGATTCAAAGGCTCTGAACCCGGTCAGCGGAAAAAGCCATTCAAACAAAGTACGCCGGGTCCATCCAGCTTGGACTGTATACTTGATCACTCGTGTCAAATACACGGCACCCCAGACAAGCCAGCCAATCACACCAACAGGGATTGTTGGGTGTTCAAGCAGGCCGGCAAGTTAATTGCCAAAAACAAGGACAAGGGGCCACATAGAGATGACGAGGAGAAGCCCCGGCAGCCACACACCGGAGGATAGAAGAGGTTTCCCCCGCAAGTGCGAATGGTGAACATGATATAAGCGACCCACATCCCGAAGAGGGAGCGGAAGCATGCACTCAGGGACGTATATGTGTTGGAGCCAGTCGCCCCAAAGTTCAACCCTTGGTCCTCCTGTCCGATCACCTTCGATCGCAGGGACCACCCCACTAGCATCCGTCATGGCGGATTCGCCGCACTGGTCCTAGACCCAATCATTGACGGATTTCACCTCACTCGAGTCCATATGGATGGCGGCAGCAGCCTGAACCTGCTTTATCAGGACACAATGGACAAAATGGGTATGGATCCCTCAAGGATCAAACCCACAAAAACGACCTTTAAAGGCATCATTCCAGGTGTAGAGGCCCATTGCACAGGCTCAATTACACTGGAAGTGGTCTTAGGATCCCCAGATAACTACCGAAGCGAAGAGTTAATCTTCGATATAGTCCCATTCTGCAGTGGTTATCACGCGCTGCTCGGGCGAACCGCATTTGCTAGATTCAATGCGGTACCGCATTATGCATACCTCAAGCTCAAGATGCTAGGACCTCGCCGAGTTATTATAGTCAATGGAAACACAGAGCGCTCTCTCTGAACAGAGGAGCACACCGCAGCCCTCGCATTAGAAGCGCAAAGCAGCCTCTCAAGGAAATCAACCAGTTCGGCGCTTCAAAACCCGGACACCTTCAAGCACGCTCTGAGCAATCGGCAAATAGACCGCCTAGCGCGATCTGAGCTCGCGTAGCAATGCGGCGGCCACCCCAAGCCCAGCCCAACGGCGAAACTCGTGCCACGCGTACATAATTACGCATTAAAAATACCATAAGCACAGGTGGGGAGGGAGGCACAACTGCGGCACGCCCCAAGACGCGGCTTAAACCGCACTAGGGGCTTCCCGTTTGGTTATTTTTCCTTTTTCAGGACCTTAATCTCTGGAAACACTGTTCGGCAGCACTATTGCTGAACACATGATGCAGCAACCAAGGAGGCAGAGAGCTACGTCATACCACGAAATTCCCAGGTGGATTACAGTAACGAGCGAAATATTCGATTTAATATCATTCCTCAGCTTGCCCTTGGAAGGGACATAGTCCTACTCTTTGCTTATCGCACTATCTGTATCATTCTGCTTTAACGCAATTTTTTGAATAAACAATGCATGACATTACGGCTATTATTGCATTCTTGTTATATATATATATACATGTGTCTGTGTGTTCATTAATGACGCCATGCAACCGTACACTTTGGTATGGCCAATACACCAGGGGCTTACGTACCCCACAATGCAGTGTGAAAAGTCCGAACACTTTCACAAGTGCGGCACCCCGAACTTATAGCATATGCATCAGCTCCAAATCATGTGTTTTGTCAAATGTTGGGTTTGCCCGGCTCCGATGTTTTGGTACCTTACGTTCCGCTCTATCGGCTAAGGTAGCGCTAGGAGAACTTCTGCGATTGTGCCCCGGTTCTGCTGGGTTCAGCACCTCAGTAGAGAAAGCTAAAACTGACTATAATGATAAGGCGAGAGACTGGTCGCTGTTCGGCGAGGTTTTCAAGTCCCTAAAGACTTATGCCGCTTAGAGCGAGGGGCCGGCACTGTCCGGCTTAAAGGCATGTATCGCGCCCCGAATTCGGCCTTCCGAATACCAGGGGCTTCACCGAAATTTAAAATTATAGAATTCTATGGCTAAGTGAGAGTGATAAAGCATTATTAGTCTGGTTGCCTTGTTCGCTGTGCTGAGCACCTCCCTCGAAGGACCCAAACATGGGAACAAGAGTGCTCAGGCTTATCCCGAACACCTCAGCACTTATGGCATGGGGGCAGAAGGCGAGGACTAGCCATCTCTCAGATTGGATAAACAGCCAAGCAGAAGGTAATATTTTAAATTCAAGCAAGCGTTGCATAGCGCATATGAAACAAGTTTTCATAAATACAGGATAAAACGAGCAAGTCTCACTCAAATATTACATCTTTTGAACACTCGTCCGCGATGAGACGGGCACCCGGCAGAACACCCTCGTAGTACATCTCGGGGGGGGGGGGGGGGGGGCTCCTTGCCCTCCGGCGGCCCCTCCTTGATCAGCTTCACGGCGTCTAGCTTGACCCACTGCAATTTCACACAGGCGAAAGCCCGGCGTGCACCTTCAATGCAGACAGATCGCTTGACGACCTCCAGCCGCGGGCAGGCATCCACAAGCCGCCTCGTCAGGCCGAAGAAGCTGTTCGGAATGGTGTCGCCAGGCCACAGCCGGACTATAAAGCTCTTCATGGCCCGGTCGGCCGCCTTATGTAGCTCGACCATCTGCTTCAGCTGGTCGCTCATTGGCACTGGGTGTTTGGCATCAGCACACTGAGAACAGAACAGCTTCTCCATTGAGCTTCCATCCTCGGCCTGGTAAAATTGTGCGGCATCGGACACGCTGCGGGGCAAATCTGCGAATGCTCCTGGAGAGCTCCGGATTCGGGTAAGTAATCGGTAATTTACTTTTACATGCTTGCTTTGCATATAGAAAGCCTTACCCACCGCTATCTTCTTCATCGCGTCGATCTCTTGGAGGGCCTTTTGGGCTTTGTCCTTGGCACTTTTTGCACTCTCGAGGGCCGCGGCAAGCTCGGACTCCCGCATCTTTGAGTCAACCTCCAACGCCTCGTGCTTCGCGACGAGAGCCTGGAGCTCTTGCTGCACCTCGCCCACCCGAGCCTCGTGCTTCTCTCGTCGGTGCGCTCCTTGGCCGCTTTATCTTCGGCCTTGGTTAGCGCTTGCTTTAGGGTCGCCACCTCGGTCGGT
>NC_053028.1:614780226-614791897 GCF_003073215.2 Triticum urartu
AGAGGAGGCCGAGGCGATGCAGCCAGGGCGCGGGGCAGCGCTGGGCAGGCAGTTTGGGCCCGCGTCGGCCCGGGGGAGGGCCGCGGATGGGTCGGCGGGTCTGGAGCTGGGGAGGGCCCGTGGCCTGCCCGGATTGGCTGGAGCGGTGGCTGGAGGCGGCGCTAGCAAATGGAGTGGCGCCAAGTGGTGGAGGAAGGGTGGCCGGGCACGGAATGCAAAGAGGGGGCGGTGGCTGCAGGTGGGAGGAGGGGAAGGGTTAGGTTTAGACTAGGGACGCCCAAAATGGCAAGGGGGCTGCTTAAATAGGAAGGGGCTAGGGTTTTGGTGGGTTTGGAGGGCTTCCAGAGCCCTCCGATCGAGATCGGACGCACCGGTCGAGAGGGGAGGGGTTAGATGGGCTAGGTAACAGGCTGTGTAGAAGGGTTGGGCTGAGAGGAGAGAAGAGAAGAGAAGAGAGAGACCCAGCGACTGTTTCCGGAGACCGAAAACGTCCGACAAGAGAACGGCTACTATTGCCGCTATAGTTTAACGGTTGGGCTATCAAACGAGCTCTGAATGCGATGAAACTTGGTAGGCGGTCTACTGACAACATAACAACACCACACGCCAACTTTCGACCCATTTAGAGAACATTTTCCGGACACTTATAAAATAATATTTCGGACGTGCCGCGGGTGTGTGCAAGTGTGTTTGGGCTCAGAACGGACAACAGACGAAACTGGAAGATCCGGACGGATGCAAGTTTCAAAAACATGCAGATGCAATGCGGATGATGACATGGCAAGATGCAACATGCAAGCAAATGACATGGCAAAGACAGCGAATAACTGGAAGACACCTGGCGCATCGGTCTCGGGGCGTCACAGTGCTGGACTTGTATTTCTTTACTATTTAACCGAGCGTGTTGCAAGGGTGCGCCCTTTTCGCCTAAATGAGGGATTGAGTGGGGACCGATGATTCCCAACGGGATGCTTGAGTTTTCCAGGCGCTTTCCATTCGCTGTACTTCTGTACGATAGTTGCCAAGTCAGTGAAGTGTAGGATGCGATGGCGGTTGATGGCGTTGAGGATTCCGTCGTCCCTGCAATTGTTGCGGAAGAGATCGCTTCCTTGTCACGGCAATCTTTAATCTTGTTTTTGACAAGAAGGAATCTGGCCTAGAAGTGGTGGAGCGTTTCCTGAGACTGCTGATGTATGCTCATGAGAGCGTTTGTATTCAGGTGGGTGGGGCTTTTCAATGACACGAGATGTCATAGTCGGCTTAACGAACGAACGGGCGGTCATGGTAAAGCCGCCCAGCCGGAGGGTTTGACCTGGAGCCAGTGTTCCTCCGGTGGTGATATTATCCTTGAGAACAAGGCGAGACATCGATCCTATCGTCGACGTCATAGTGGAACTCTCAATGAAAGCACCAATGTTGGTGTCAAAACCGGCGGATCTCGGGTAGGGGGTCCCGAACTGTGTGTCTAAGGTCGATGGTAATAGGAGACAGGGGACACAATGTTTTACCCAGGTTCGGGCCCTCTCTTTGGAGGTAATACCCTACGTCCTACTTGATTGATCTTGATGAATATGAGTATTACAAGAGTTGATCTACCATGAGATCGTAATGGCTAAACCCTAGAGGTCTAGCTTGTATGGTTATGATAATGTCTATCCTCCGGACCAAGTCCTCCAGTTTATATAGACACCGAGAGGATCTAGGGTTTAGACAAGGTCGGTTACAAAGAAAGGAATCTACATATTTAGTCGCCAAGCTTGCCTTCCACACCAAGGAGAGTCCCATCCGGACACGTGTGTAGTCTTCGGTCTTCGTATCTGCATAGCCCATCACTCCGGCCCATGGCTAACAGGTCGGACGCCCGAGGACCCCTTAGTATAGGACTCCCTCACCATCTACTCCTAGTCTCTGCGCAACACTGCTCACTCCAATCCAAGACCAAGTGACCAGAAGCCACAAGCACCTATGGAGGCGATGGACGCGAGCGGCAGTCAGCTCTGCCAGATGAGCTAAGACAACGGCCTGCGGCCCCGCACCGCGCAGTGTTTCTAGATGGTGCTGGCGACCGCCGGCGTGGTACCCCTCGCTGACGCCGGCTTCGCCTCTCGCATGGACGACATGATGGTCGACTCCATCCGCAAGTTCACCGCCATCAAGAAGCGCGCGGACGACCTTGCCGTACAGCTCTAGCCCACGTTCCAAGGCTCCTTGTTGCCTGCCACCCTCATCAGCCTGCAAGGTCATGAACTCTTTCAAGCGTTGGTGGCCTTGCAGGTGCCGGAGGTGGCAACGAAGAATGTGCCCTCGAGGCCGCGCTTGCCGCGCAATGATACGTCTCCAATGTATCTATAATTTTTGATTGCTCCATGCTATATTATCTACTATTTTGGACATTATCGGGCTTTATTATCCACTTTTATATTATTTTTGGGACTAACCTATTAACCGGAGGCCCAGCCCAGAATTGCTGTTTTTTTGCCTATTTTAGGGTTTCGAAGAAAAGGAATATCAAACAGAGTCCAAACAGAATGAAACCTTCGGGAACGTGATTTTCTCACCGAATACAACTCAGGAGACTTGGACCCTACGTCAAGCCAGCTAATAGGAGGCCACGAGGTAGGGGGGCGCGCCTGCCCCCCCCCCCCAGGTGCGCCCTCCACCCTCGTGGGCCCCCTGTTGCTCCACCGACGTACTTCTTCCTCCTATATATACCCACGTACCCCCAAATGATCAGATATGGAGCTAAAACCCTAATTCCACCACTGTAAATTTCTGTATCCACGAGATCCTATCTTGGGGCCTGTTCCGGAGCTCCGCCGGAGGGGGCATTGATCACGAAGGTCTTCTACATCAACACCATAGCCTCTCCGATGAAGTGTAAGTAGTTTAGTTCAGACCTACGGGTCCATAGTTAGTAGCTAGATGGTTTCTTCTTTTTGGATCTCAATACAATGTTCTCCCCCTCTCTTGTGGAGATCTATTGATGTAATCTTCTTTTTGCGGTGTGTTTGTTGAGATCGATGAATTGTGGGTTTATGATCAAGTCTATCTATGAATAATATTTGAATCTTCTCTGAATTCTTTTATGTATGATTGGTTATCTTTGCAAGTCTCTTCGAATTATCATTTGGTTTGGCCTACTAGATTGATCTTTCTTACAATGGGCGAAGTGCTTAGCTTTGGGTTCAATCTTGCGGTGTCCTTTCCCGGTGACAGTAAGTGCAGCAATGTAACGCCCTCGATGCGGCTATATCTCCCACGTGTTGAAGCACGACTTAGAGGCATAACCGCATTGAAAGCAATGTCGCAAGTGAGGTAATCTTCACACAACCCATGTAATACATAAGGGAAAGAGATACAAAGTTGGCTTACAATCGCCACTTCACAGAATTACATGAATAAAGCATTACATCATCCAGATACAAACAAGGTCCGACTACGGAACCAAAATAAAAGAAGACTACCCCAAATGCTACACAGATCCCCGATCGACCCCAACTGGGCTCCACTACTGATCAACTAGAACGAAACAACACAAAGGACAAGATCTTCATCGAGCTCCTCCTTGAGCTTGGTTGCGTCACCTGCTCGGTAACATCGGCACCTGCAAACTGGTTTTGGAAGTATCTGTGAGTCACGGGGACTCAGCAATCTCGCACCCTCGCGATCAAGACTATTTAAGCTTATAGGAAGGGTAAAATGTATGAGGTGGAGCTGCAGCAAGCGACTAGCATATTTGGTGGCTAACAAAGCAAATGAGAGCGAGAAGAGAAGGCAAAGCACGGTCGAGAATCTATGATCAAGAAGTGATCCTAGAACAACCTACGTCAAACATAACTCCAACACCATGTTCACTTCCCGGACTCCGCCGAGAAGAGACCATCACAGTTACACACACGGTTGATGTATTTTAATTAAGGTCAACTTCAGGTTTTCTACAACCAGACATTAACAAATTCCCATCTGCCCATAACCGTGGGCACAGCTTTCGAAAGTTCAAATCCCTGCAGGGGTGTCCCAACTTCGCCCATCACAATCTCTCATGGTCAACGAAGGATATTCCTTCTAGCGGGAAGGCCCGATCAGACTCGGAATCTCGGTTACAAGACATCTCGACAATGGTAAAACAAGTCCAGCAACACCGCCCGAATGTGCCGACAAATCCCGATAGGAGCTGCACATATCTCGTTCTCAGGGCACACTCAGATAAGACTAGCTACGAGTAAAACCAACCCTCAAGTTTCCCCGAGGTGGCCCCGCAGGCAGCTCAGTTCGGACCAACACTAAGAGGAGCACTGGCCCGGGGGGGTTAAAAAAAAGATGACCCTTGAGTCCGCAAAACCCAAGGGAAAAAGAGGCTAGGTGGCGAATGGTAAAACCAATGTTGGGCATTGCTGGAGGAGTTTTATTCAAGGCGAACTGTCAAGGGGTTCCCATTATAACCCAACCGCGTAAGGAACGCAAAATCCGGGAACATAACACCGATATGACGGAAACTAGGGCGGCAAGAGTGGAACAATACACCAGGCATAAGGCCAAGCCTTCCACCCTTTACCAAGTATATAGATGCATTAATTAAATAAGAGATATTGTGATATCCCAACAAGTAAACATGTTCCAACAAGGAACAACATCTCCATGTTCCAACAAGGAACAAACTTCAATCTTCACCTGCAACTAACAACGCTATAAGAGGGGCTGAGCAAAGCGGTAACATAGCCAAACAACGGTGTGCTAGGACAAGGTGGGTTAGAGGCTTGGTTTAACAATATGGGACGCATGATAAGCAAGTGGTAGGTATCGCAGCATAGGCATAGCAAAAGAGCGAGCAACTAGCAAGCAAATATAGAAGTGATTTCGAGGGTATGGTCATCTTGCCTGAAATCCCGCAAGGAAGAAGAATGAGTCCATGAAGAAGACAAACGGACGTAGTCGAACGGGTCCTCACAAACGCGACGTTATCGGAACCCACCCGAAGAAGCAACACCGGAAAGAAGCACACAACATAGTAAACAACCAACACATGAACATGGCATGATGCACAACCAAGTATGATGCATGTCCCGTTTAAAGAGGGCATGGCATGGCAAAGTGCACGAGAAATCCTACAAATTAAGTGGAGCTCAATATGCAACTCCGTTGCATATTGATGAAACACCACGTTCAAGTTATTTAGTTTGATCTCGCTTATGTACCCAACAATATTAAATGTTGTTAAACATGGGAAGAGGGTGAAGCAAATGAAAACTACCTATCTAGGCAAGTTTAAATGAGGCCAGAACGACAAAAAACAAGTCCGGAAACTCCTCATGTGCAATTTAAGGATTTGGTACTGTTCTGCCCTAAACACAATTTTAGGGTTGTCAAACATGCAAAGTGATGCCACCATGTTAAACTAGACATTTTTCCACCCCATTTACATATAAAGTTTATTAAATTCCGAGTTACGGTTATTTAGTTATGAATTAAATCATTTTTACATGGCATAGGGGCAAATATATGCAAACAGCATTTTAAACATTTTGAACATGGATGAAAGTGACATATTATGAAACTAGACACAATTTTAAGCAAGTTTCATATATTAAGTTTTTACATATGATGCATAGTTTGTGAGTTATTAAATGAAAGAAGTATGAGGGCTTTTCTGCAAACTGTCAACTCTAGATAATTAGCTAAATTCGCAGACGCTGAAAAAAACATCCACTGGGCCGAAATTGAACTGGCCCAGCAGTAAGAGAAAAAAAGGAGGGGGCGCTTGGGGTGGCCTCACCCATGGGCTTCAGCCCAGTTCGTGAAAGAGGCAGGCTAGATCTGGGTCTGGAGGAGATCGAGGCCTGGTCCGTGCGGTGCGGTCAACGCAATGCAAGCGGAGGCGCAGGCTACGTTCGTTCTCTGCTCGACAGAAACTAAGCAGCGGCGATGGCAGGGATGCAGCGACTGCTCCATCCGGCGAGATGTGGGTGAGTAAGGGAAGGTGGCGCAGGGCAGACGCGGATCTGGTTGACGACGGGGTCAAGGAAGCTTCGGGCGGCAGCGGTGCTTCGCGCCACCGGATCCGGTGGGGTTCCAGTCAATAGGGGAGGCAGCGGCGCTTGACGCTCGACCTGCAGGGAAGCAGAGGGACTTGGCGCGGGGTCAACGCACGAGCAGAGCAGCGGTGGCGAATCTCGGTGGGAAGGAGGCCGGCGCAGGCAGCGGAACTTGGCGAGGCGGCTGAGAAAGGGCTTGTCGGCGGCGGACTTGATGGTGATCCCGGAGACGCCAGCTGATCCGAGGCGGCGGTCGCGGATGACGGCGAGGAACCTGACCGGCGGCGGACTTCTAGTTCCCTGGTGCTGGCGCGGCGTCCTGCGAGAGCAAGCAGGGAGAGATCGGGAGATCTTGAGAGCGAGGCAAACAGGAGGAGAAAGTAGAAGGAAAAATAAAAGGAGGCAGGGAGAAGAAAGTGAAGGAGAGGGCGACGGGATCCTTGTGGCGATAGGTGGCTAGCTATTGTTGGGGATGGATGGATCCCGAGGGGGATTTGGTGAGCGGCGGCGGCGATGAGTGGATAGGGAAGGATCCCTAGAAAATAGGGTTTGGTCTAGAAATGCATTGGCTATGTATATAGTAGGTAGGCTAGGGTAAGACTATATCGTCCCTCCAATCGTAATCGGACGGTCGAGAATAAAATGCTTTGGGAGACCAAACAAAGAATTGGAGATGTTTTGTAGATGTTTGGGGATGATCCAGACCCAACGGTGATGACTGTCCGGGTCAACTTTCGGACGCGCACGAAGGGTTCAATGCACTGTGCAGAGAGGGTTAGACGGACAAGGTCAAGTGTGCGGACTGAGAGGAGAGAGGGGGAATGCAACCCGGCAACCGTTTCCGGAGACCGAAAACGTCCGACGTTAGGCCGGCTATACTGCCGCTATAGTTATTCGTTGGGGCGTCAAACGGACTCCGAATGCGATGAAACTTGACAGGCGGTCTATCTACACTATAATAAGACCACAAGTCAACTCTCATCCCATTCTGAGAATATTTTCTGGCCACTTATAAAATACTATTTCGGACATGCCGCGGGCGCCTGCAAGTGTGGTTGGGCTCAGAACGGACAACGGAGAGAACTCGAAGAACCCGGACGAATGCAAGTTTTAAAACATGATGATGCAATGCACATGATGACATGATAAGATGCAACACGCAAGCAAATGACATGACAATGACAGCGAATAACTGGAAGACACCTGGCACCTCGGCCTCGGGGCGTTACAACACTCCACCACTACGAGAGGATCTCGTCCCGAGATCTAGAATGGCACCGGAGGGCAAACGGAAGAGAAAGAGAAGAGGTAAAATTAAGTTGCTTCTTTGACAAACGAGTGAGACCAAAGAACCTTGAAAAGGTTAAGCCATTCGAGAGAAGCATACAACGGAGATGACGAAGCTGAAAACACTCCGTTAGAAAAGAGGAACAAGGGAGAACAATTTCGGGCAGCACTCCGATTGAAAAGAAAAGGAATTGAATAAGAACTTGATAAGATGAGAAGACACTTGACGGAATCACAACATACAGCCTCCGGAACAAAAGTAAGAATGGAATCAAAAGAACGGAGGAGAAAACAACATCTTCTACCTCAGAAGAGCTTGAAAAGCATCTTTAGGAGAAGAGTCGAATGGAGTTGTTGGAACACCAACAACGAAAAGAATAATCTTGATATGGTCTTATGGAATACATCTCAAATTATGAGGTGACAACCTGCCACTCACGGGAAGAAGAATTGGATTGATATGAACAAGGAGACAAGAAAGCTTATTCGCCGAAAGGGTAAAAGAAGAACTTGGGTCACTTATGAGCACCATAGATAGCAACAATCCTTAGGGAAGGCTTTAGGTGAAATATAACCCAAGGTAACTCCAATTACGAGATTGATGGATTTAAAATATCTCATTCTTGATAACTTGTGCATCATGACACATGAAGGAAAATTATCAAGAAAGACATAACACCATCTCAAAAGATAAGTTAGAAAGAATTGCACTCCGGGTTGCAAGATGAGGAATGCTTGAGCTCCTCTGAAAGGAATGTCAATGAACACCTCAAGAACGAATTACGTCCTTGATGAACCATCATGTAGAACCTTCATGAAGAACTCCGGTAACAAAAGAATGATCAAACGGGAGAAAAAGAGGTTGAAAACACAAGGTTAAGCCTTGCGATGATTTAGATGAATCTCTGTGATGAAATAATTGAGAGAACTTGGAACTCTGGGAAAGAAAGATGAAACAATTAAAATAGAGAATTTGAAGAACCTCCGGAACAAGGAATTACTCACTTCGATGAGACAAGAATAAGAATTACATTCCGCTTATCCTTCATCAATTAGATTGATGACAACCAAAGGATTTGGCATACTACATATTCTCGTAGGAAGGATTAAGAGAGATATAGCGTAAATTTGAGAAGGTCTTCAACGAACCACCGGTAGAATCGAAACAACGAATGAATTAATATGATAAAGAAGGAAGAGAAATCTTGAACGAACCACCACAAGGATTGAAAATGAACGAAGAAAAAATAAAGAAACACCGGGAAGAATTATGAAATGAAAGAAGATACTTGAGGGAATTTAGATACAAGAGGACGAATAGATCACGAACTTAATAGAGAATATTTGAATGATGCACCGGTAAGATTTGGGGAACGAGAGCTGAAAGCTGAGAATGAATAACTCTGAGATGATGGACTCCGGATAATCAAACTGGAAAGGACTCTTGAAATGCTTTAGATGGGTGAAAAGCATTCTGACAATCGAAAACAATTATGAGAGGATGGTCTCGAACTAGAGCCACGAATCTCTGAGAGAACGGATAAGATATGGATGTAAAACTCTTCTTCGGTCTTCACGTGTTGAGAATGACGACGAGAAACACCACCAAGAATCGTTGAGACGCTCCGGGACGAAAATTAGAAAGGTTGAACCAACGATGAAAGAATTGAAAGATCTTGGAGAAAGGCATTTGACTGATGATAATTCATTCTTACGTCAAACTTTGAAAAGAATTTGAGAAGCTCCGGGAAAATTGGAAGAGTCAGGTAAGATCCTGGAAAAGGACCTGTGGGTTAGGGCCCACTCAAAAGAAACACCGTTGAACGATTACTTGAAAAGAAGATGGCACCAGTTGAGTTAAACGGCTTGAATGAGATAACAACCTCGAAATAGGTTGAACGGATCTTGAATGACAAGACAAGCCTTCTGAGATATCTTCAGCACTCCGGAACAATTGAATAGCGAGAGGTGAAAGATTAAGAATTGCACCGGCATGAGAAAGCATTGAAACAAGGAAAGGGATATGATCAACACCAAAAGCTTGAATTGAATCCACCGGAGAAGATAATGAGTGAAGAGTGACGAACTTGAAGCTCTGTTAGAATCTTCATGAGAAACACCGGGTAAGAACATTGAAGGGAAAGGAATGGAGAGGCTTCCCATCAATAAAAAGATACTTGAATAAGAAATCCGAATCCTTGAAGAAGCAAGGGTGGGTGGGCGGGAAAAACAAAGTCAGCTTGGGATGCATGAAACAAACATCGTTGAAAAGAACTGAGATTGGATCTTGCAAATGTTGAAATGATCGGATCCACTTGAAGAGAAACACGCCGGTGAAAAGAAATTTAGATGACAAGCTCGATTATCGAGAGGGATTAGTATTCACATAGGAACATGAGAACACCGCTTAGGGAAGGTATGGAATCAACATTTAACTTCGAAGCAACTCGAATACCACAATTGAAAACAAAAACAAAGGGTTGGCTTGCAGAATAAGCCTGAACAAACATATTATAGAGATTTCGTCCGAAGTTTTCGTGGTGGGGCCTACACGGTCTCGATCGTACAGCACTATCATGTACAAGGCAGTGCACATGACATATGAAGCGTCCCCGAGTCGGCATAGCCAAGGACTCTTTAAGACACAACGAGACCACTGTAAAACCAACCGTGGATAGGCGGACCACTAGACGTCGAACCCCAATTTCATATCATACATCTGTCGGAAAGATATCCTAAGAGCTACTTGAATTCCCACTTATAAACTCCCGGAATTTTCCGGTTATGCAATCAGGTGTAGGGGATACAGGGGAAGCATAATATCTCACCCAAAACTAACAAATCCTACATCCAGCTGTATCCATCCTTCAACACATAACCAAGAAACCTTCGGAAATCGTTTACCTCACCTTCGAAAAGCATCCGTTATACGAGTTATGGCAATACTCCCAAACTCCCACCCCAGTACTGGGTGGCGTCGAGGTTATCTCACCAACAACTGCATAAAAGAGATTTTTGATGTCGGCGAAACTAATCTCAGGTATTCCAGAACTGCAACGATAAAATTGTGACGACAACACCTCGGAGCTCAACTCCCCGGGACACTGCCACACCCCTAAATGTCAGGAGGCACCAAGAACAATGTTCTCGTCACAAAAACATCGGAACGATTCCAAGATACCCGCGTGATCCTAAAAAAATTTTAGTGAAATTTGAGAAGAGAAGAGTCAAAACTCTACGTCAGGATGCCTCACCAGAGCGACGAAGGGACTGAGGAGTAAAAAGAATTCCTAACTCTCTGATATATATAATCCTAAATGACTCAAAACATTTTTCTAGACTCAACAATGCCAACTATTCGATCCAGCAGGGGGCTCCTAAGGTCGGGGAAGGCTCTGATTACCAACTTGTAACGCCCTCGATGCGCCTACATCTCCCACGTGTTGAAGCACGACTTAGAGGCATAACCGCATTGAAAGCAATGTCGAAAGTGAGGTAATCTTCACACAACCCATGTAATACATAAGGGAAAGAGATACAAAGTTGGCTTACAATCGCCACTTCACACAATTACATGAATAAAGCATTACATCATCCAGATACAAACAAGGTCCGACTACGGAACCAAAATAAAAGAAGACTACCCCAAATGCTACACAGATCCCCGATCGACCCCAACTGGGCTCCACTACTGATCAACTAGAATGAAACAACACAAAGGACAAGATCTTCATCGACCTCCTCCTTGAGCTTGGTTGCGTCACCTGCTCGGTAACATCGGCACTTGCAAACTGGTTTTGGAAGTATCTGTGAGTCACGGGGACTCAGCAATCTCGCACCCTCGCAATCAAGACTATTTAAGCTTATAGGAAGGGTAAAATGTATGAGGTGGAGCTACAACAAGCAACTAGCATATTTGGTGGCTAACAACGCAAATGAGAGCGAGAAGAGAAGGCAAAGCACGGTCGAGAATCTATGATCAAGAAGTGATCCTAGAACAACCTACGTCAAACATAACTCCAACACCGTGTTCACTTCCCGGACTCCGCCGAGAAGAGACCATCATGGTTACACACGCGGTTGATGTATTTTAATTAAGGTCAACTTCAGGTTTTCTACAACCGGACATTAACAAATTCCCATCTGCCCATAACCGCGCGCACGGCTTTTGAAAGTTTAAATCCCTGCAGGGGTGTCCCAACTTATCCCATCACAAGCTCTCACGGTCAACGAAGGATATTCCTTCTAGCGAGAAGGCCCGATCAGACTCGGAATCCCGGTTACAAGACATCTCGACAATGGTAAAACAAGTCCAGCAACACCGCCCGAATGTGCCGACAAATCCCGATAGG